>NC_060265.1:29719044-30019044 GCF_021901455.1 Neodiprion lecontei
TTTGATTACGCCTACGTTCTGTGGTCAAGTTATTAGTCTTGGAAGGAAAAAAAAATGCCTGCTCTATAAATATACCGCAAAACTTTGCTCGGCAATGAATAATTTGTTGCACGGGAGATGATAACGATAAAAAGTATTACTCATATAATTCGACAACTTGACGTGTACGGGTAATAGATACACATTCCCTTGTTTTAAATTAAATTTTATAAAACGCCAACATTTTTTAACGAGTAATTTCAAATTCACAATAATATACAATCAATTGGATTGGCATTAATTATTCTACTAGTTACAGATCAGAACGATAATTAACTATAAGAGCAGAGAGACGAAGAGTGAAAACGAAGAACAAGGACAAGTATAAAAACAATAAGCTTTCAAATAATAAACATTCAAACGGTATTTCAATATTACAACGTTGGGAGTGCGAAAATAACCGAAAAGGAGTTAATATTCATTAGCATTTGTCACACTCAGGACAGCAGCAATAAAGTTTATACGACCTCAGCGGGTCACGCGGATTTAATCGGGTGCAAAGGCGTCGACCGTCGCGTCGGCCGTCGCCGCGTGCCTCTCTGTACATATATACCGATAAATATTACACGTTTCGCAGGCCTGTCTATAGGTGCACAAATGTGTATCAATTTTACATTAAATATTCCTTTCTTTAATAAAAATATTAAATCATGGATTTGATTCGTTCGTTTATTCGGACCTGGATATTATTACGCAGATACTTACTTTGTTTGTATCCTAACAGCGGCATCTTCCCGACCGGCGTTCCCCGGGAGTTCATGAAGGTTTGAACGTCAGATATGAACCTCTTCTCCTCACCGCTGGCCTTCCGTTCGCTTCTTCGCACCCCGGACGAAGGTGGTCGCAGTCCAGGGACTATACTAGCGGAAACTGTCTTCGAGGTTGAGGCGACCGAAGCCTCGCTCTCGTTGCTCGACTCTCCCGGTGACGTGCTGCGTTTTTTTCGTTTTCTTCGAGGCCTCCCTTTCAGCTTGGGCGCTAAAATTCGAGAGGAAAAATAACGGTACAAAAAAAATGTATAACAATATCAAATAAAAGTATACACCTACGCCGTTACCTAATGTCGTTTGTTTCGGCTTATAAACCGCATTTCCGCATTTCTCTACATATATCGCAACACGCGATGCGCGTGTTTAGAATGTTCGGTGCAAAAAATTCCGGCAGCATTTTCATCGTACGTAGATGAAAATACATACATACGTCGGGACGTTGCGAATTGGAACGTTATATTACAATGTATGCAAATTAACGTGAATGTAAAATCCATTATAATACGCGTTTTGACGCGATTCTACCTACACGAGTGGGGTATTATTTTGAAATAGGTAATGCGATAGTCCAGCAGAGATATCCTCATTAAAATCGGCATCGCGTTGCTAGTTTGATCGACGATCGGCGATCCACTGAACTGTTCCTGCCTTCCTGGTCCTCGATTTTCGACGTCTTCTCGAACTGTCCGTGGTCAAGTTGGCACGCATGTTCCTACTATCCTCCGACAATGTGTAATGCAGCGACGACCACGCGTAAACAACTAAACGCGCGCCCTGGCTTGATCACGGCCAAATTCAAGCCGTGGACTGACGAGTAAGGGGCGCGAGTCGCGGTTCAGCCGTTCCTACTCCTCGACTCCTGGCGATCGGCATCAAAATCACCCGAAATAAGGCCCTATAAGAGGGGGGCAGGGGGAGAGATAGAGGCGTAGGGCCGCCTTGCGACTTCAGAACACGAGGCGTCAAAACGCCACGCCGCTTTGTTTACGTTTCGTAAAAGACTTTGTCGGGCCGAACGACGGTCTACATTTACATATTACTCATTTTTCACGGCGTCGTTTTACTCGAATATTTAGTCACAACATAAAACTGTAGCTTCTGCCGCTCTTTTTCAATATTAGAACCAGAAATAACGATCAAGCATTTACAGGAGAGGATAAGATATTGTCGATCATCGACGCGGGATGAGAATTCTATAACGACTTTGCGAGAGTTTCAATTTACAGCGAATTTGCTAATACGAGTCAGGAATTCTCTCATCAACATTCTAATACTTAGGAAATTTCTCTAACAATTTTCTCGAATCTTTTCAAGCACTCTATACTCTGATATGCATGTACATACACATACGCAACAGCTTGACTTTCCATTGTGTTACATCGAAGATTTCTATAATAAAACTATAATATATGTATATTATACAAAGAAGTGCAAATTACGAATAGCCGATATAATTGACAAAAGGGTCCTGAATTGAATGAAGACAGACAGATTGCGCTGTTTTCGACAGCCGTCGAAAACAAAGATTTTCACTCTTCAATGTAAAACTTGACTCTGTTTGAGATTTCAAAGGTGAACGTCGGTCGGTATTTATTTTTTTTTTCTGTGTACTCTTGTTTCTTTTGCTTGCTTTATTTTTTGTCACCATGTTTTGGGTCGCGTCGAGTTTGTTACGCCGTGGGACAATTGAACCCTTATGGCGATAGAGAAACGTAGAAAAATGAAAAATAAAATAAAACAAAGTAACGTGGGATAAATAAATCGGGTACAATGGATATTGACTTTAGAGAGACCGTGGGCTTGAAAATCAATCAATGAATCCTTCCGATTCGTTAAAATCGATTTTAACCAACTCATCGACTTCTACATCGCAAATGTGATTTCGTATCGCACAGAATCACAGGATATCAAAAAAAATTTATACCGTAGATTATAGTTATACAAGTGACTCGCAATGACCTCAGCAAGCTCTACGAATTCCTCGTTATATAAAAGAATATTATTCCAGTAATTGCAGAGCGACAGCGATTAAAAATTTTCTTCACGACTGTCAAATCGACGACTTAATCTCCCGATCGATGCGCTTACCCAAGTGATTGCAGAGTAGCTCGTGGGTCTCGAGGTCGGGGTAGTCGAAGGTGTCCCTGCAGAAGAGAACTCTGGTACCGGGGAGAGCGGTGAACCCTCCGAGAGCTGCGGCGACGGGAGAGCAGAGCCAGGAAGGCTCGGCACCCTCGAGTCGACGAAGAAGGGCCCGATACCTGCAGTATCTGGGGTAGGAAAGGACGACGACGCGGGTCTGGGCGGGTTGCTCGTCGACGGGGTTCTTCCCGAGGTTACCGTAAAGGCTGCTCTCGTACTCCTTCTGCTGCTTCTCGACATCCGAGAAGTCTATGCCCGGGTCCGTCAGGACTTGGGGTAACGGCGCGTTGTCCTCCTTCCGAGGACTCGTCTCCCGCGACGACGACGTCGTCGAACCCGGAGGCGAGACGACTTCCCGTCCCCAGGACCATTCCAAGGACGGGGACAACCACGTGACCAAATCGTTTACCCGGACCACGACCTTCTCCGATATTGTCAGCACCTCGTCCTGAAAAAACACAAATCAAATTTATATTCCTTAGTTTAATTGTATATAAAAAATTTCTATTATAATATCCAATATTTAGATTCATCGAAATTGAAGCAGACGGATAAAGAAGACGAAAAGTGTACCAGATATAGATTTTCTTCGTTCCAATTTGTTTATTTTCCAGCAGGAAATTAAATTAATCTTCCGAAATTCAGCGCGAATAACGGTATTACAGGTACCTGCACCCAAGGAAAAAGGCTTCGGTCGATACCTTCTTTGCCGACCCAGCTTTCAACGACCTCTACAGCCCTACGGGATGACGATATCGGCGAGTTCTTTTTACCCTAGCTAGTATCGTGTGAACGCGTAAACTTGTCCACATTCGGCAATAGGTGGAGGAATACTTGCGCTAAAGTAACGAACGAATCACGACTGATAAGATCGAACCTCACGAGCTGAGAAGTCCGGAGAACGATAGAAAATTGAATTTGTTATTTGTTAATGGTTTAGGGAAAATCAAATCTGTTATTTGAACGTTGGAACCTCGGTGGGAACAGCGTGTTTCAATGTCTATACTCAAAAATTCTGAGAACGAGTTTAGATAACTAAAGTATTGAACTTTGATTACAAAAGGGAGGATGAAAGAAACAATAAATAAATAAAACTGGAGTTTAAGGTAAGTAAGCGATCATCCCTTCCTTACAGCTCCGGTACCGCAGAGCCTCGTTATATATGATTAATTTATAGCTCTCAGGGAGGGAAAACTTTTCGACAATTTTTCACCCTCTTCTTAGGGGATTCCCCTCCATCCCCTGAATCAACCCCCATATCCTCATTCTCCGTCTCTCCTCAGTTCTTCTTACTCCTCCCGTTTTCCCGCAACTTTCGTCGACCCCCCGGACTAAATCGATATAGCATAAGAAAGATATCGTCCTTGGAGCAAGTGTTATAAACCTTACAGAACCTCTTTCGGCGAATAAAAGACCAACGAAATTGAGAAGAAAAAGACAAAAAAGAAAAAAATTCATCGTTAGTGTTACTTACAAACAAAAGTATTAATTTTTATAATTCTTCCTCAATTCGCCCTAATAACGTAATTTTCGCAATAAAAATGAATGCTTTTTAATATAGTTTTGCGAGGTGTTTTTTTTCTCTTTTCTTTTTATTGTTTCTTGTCCTGCAAAATTTCGAGGATTCTGGCAAATAATTAATACCTTCTCGCCTTCGAACGCGTGTACATATTCTGATTTTTATTTCCACCGCTTTGCTACTCGGCGTCAGTTATCCGATCTTCTGGTTTCTTTTCAACGACGTGGAGATACCGGCGGCTTCCCGAGCCGCCAACCCCGTCCATCCCATCTCGGATACGCGGCGTTCTGCCGTTTTCCTTTTAACTTTTCATGCACACGCGTTCTCGTCCTCCCACAATCCCCCATACCATTTCCACTTCTATTTTCCTCTCTTTTCAACCCTGTGTTTCTCTCTGCTGTACGTACGCATATACCGAACCCCTTTCAACCCCTCTTTCTTTCCCCCGGGCGTTCTACCTGACCGTAGCTTTTATATAATACATACACACATTAATTCGACTATATATTCGATTATATATATATGTATGAAATAACGTGTGTGTGTGTGTGTGTGTGTATTATATAAACGCATGTATTTAATATATAAAAAATAGCCGAGCATGTGACTGTTAAAAATGGCTAAATTACATAAACATCCATGTAACTATTATCGATATTAATCGATAATTAATTAAAGGGGAGCAGAAATTCGCGTGCAAGGAAATTGTCACCTCTTCAATTACGTGTCTGCACTGTGCATCCGGAGAGGATAATATTATACAAAAAGCCGATTTCCATTATAAATGACCTACGTATACCAGATATATGTAGAATATTTTTACAGCACCGAGCATATATTATGCTCGTGTATAAGAAAGTACGGAACACATACGTATACACATTGTTTGTGGGTCGCCAAATGTATTCTCTAAGTCGTACACATAGGCATATTAATTACATATAAATATAGAACGCCTTTTATACGCAACTAGTATACGGGAACATACGTGACAATGATTTATACTGCATACCAAATGTTACGGCGAGCAAAAATCGAAGAAATTATTTTTAACACCCTCGCTCAACTTACAATTAGTATGTACGCATGTACGTATATAGTCCTGATCAGGTGACAATGAGTAATCGAACATATCAATTTCCACTTCCTTTTCTTTTACGAGTTTGACAACATATCCTATATGTAGTATATTTTCAAAATCTTGCACAATTTATTCCCAGTACGCGTTGCTTCCTCAGAATTTATATTATTATTATTATTGTTATTGTTGCTGTTTCTGTTATAATTATTATTACTAATGGCACTGTTACATACAATCTAATCCAGTCGGACAAAATATCACCCACAATGCAGCAGCTGCAGGTGCTGCGTGTGTAAATCCCTGAGAGATATTCGCCGTGCATTTATAGGTAGTCGGGTATAATATGTACGCACCTATATGTTACACGTCTTTGCCCCCCCCCCCCCCCCTCTCACTCTCTCTCTCTCCCTCTGTGCGCGCGAGTGCGCGTGTGTGTGTATTACGCATGCATACAATGCGCAATAAAGGCAAAAGCGGTTCGTTCGCAATTTCGAACTAGGCATCTATGTACGCACACATACCGTTACACATACGTGTGTACGTGGATTTAACATACGTATTATACGCGTACGTATGCAACGATGATAACAATACCGCATAGCGTTTATATACCGTCGGCAATGGAATGTGTATAATATCTACCAACCCGACGGCGACACGGTGCAACCGTGTTTATACGCACATGGGTACATACGTATGCATAGATTAAATGACACATTTGGCCACTGGTTAATAGTGTTTGTGAATTGATAGGTTATCGATGTGTGTTTGGTCGGGGCGTCGAGGGAATGAACGCGGGGGTGTGAAAGGGTCGCCATGGCAACACCGGAATACATTTTCAATCTGTTACCACCGATGCTGCACGGCGGCAATCATCCCTACGGTATAACTGTATGGACAAATACACCTACATATGTATATATACTTTGTATACAACAACAACAACAACAACAACAATAATAATAATATACGGCATACGATACGTACAAACGAAACGTTGACAACTTTTTACAACGTGATATAAGTATGTACAGTAATGTGAAATTTCTGTCTTGCGTCTAATTTTTATCGTACATGTAACGTATAACGCTATGTTTTTTTAATAGTACGGATGAAGAGAAGAAAAAATAAAAAATAAATAAATAAAAATAAAAAAAAAAAACAACCAACCTGTGGAAAATAATAAAGAACGCTTCGAGATAGATAGAGAGAGAGAGAGAGAGAGAAAGAAATTTAATTTTCGTAGACGCCGTCGTCGAGGAAAAGATATTCGATGTGTAAATACACGAGATGGGTAATCGGCAAAATCATCAATATCAATATTCATAAACGCCTGTCCCCCTCCTCCCCTCCCCCTTCCCGCGATTATTATCGACTAAGCTTCAATTATGCACCGAACGCCGATGATATTACATAAGCTTTACAACCACGCGGTAAGTTTCATCGAAATTTTATTCATCCTCTTTAAATTGGTAAGATATTTTGATAAATTTATACACACACATCGTCATAGAATTATTATCGTATAACCTGTATTTAATAATAATTTAACAAATAAAAAAGGGGAAATAAAAACGATTGCAAATGAATAGGTATACCTAATACGTAATAACGCTGAAAACGTCACGCGAACATTTTGAAATACCGTACTGCTGCACGTATATATACCGCACAGGTTCCGATTATCATTATAATATATGCGAACGCTGCGTTATAACTTCGTTGCATTAATCACTCAACTGTGGCGCAACGCGGGTACGTTTTACATATACATGTATATAAAGTACATGGACTAGACGTGTATACAATGTATAAACGTATAAAAATATATTTAAAAACGTCGATATATAATATTATAACTTGGCTCTTGACGTTGTACGTGAAACGCGATTGGAAATAATTTAAAAAAGAGCTGATCAATTATGTATACAAATAATATAAAGTATACTGGACTACATATTCACATACAGATATATGTAGAATGAAAAGTTGTAAAGCGTTAAAAAAAAAACAAACAAATAATCACGTTACTAATAATGCGCGAGATAAATGGGTCGACAAAACTGTGGATGTAATTATACGGCAAAAAAAGGATATAAAAAAAGATAGTAAAAAAAAAAAAAAAACCGACAACAAGGAGAGGAACAACATCGACTGTACAACTCGTGTATATAATTATCGGTATAAATGCACAAATTCGTGCGCACGCATTATAAATCTGTTTAATTATCTGTGCATATGTACGAAGGTTTGCTCGGTTCTTGAGTCGCCTTCGTAAAGGTGGGCATGCACCGTATGTACAAGGATGCACGTATACGCGATACGCTTCGTTTCCTTCTCTTCCTTGCACGTAAAGTGTAGTTAGTTACATACCTACGTATGCATGTGCATTTCCCACACAAGCTTAGCAACGTCTCGCACGGCAGTGGCTCTCAGCATTCAAAGTCGACTGTTACAGCATCGACAAAAAATTTTATCCGTGTCTTCGGATGACGAAATTTAAATAGTGGAACAAAAAAAAAAAGAAAAAAAAATCTCTCGCATTTGTTTCGATTCGTTTATAATTTGATTCGAGTGGTCGCTTTGTTTTTTTTTTTTCTTTTCTTTGTGGTTTGCAAAAAGAAAAACCATACGACCGGTAACCTCGACGGAGGCGAGAAGAAGCGGGTAATCAAACAACGAAAGAAAGGATCGATTATTCCGTTTCCGCACTAACGAAGTTGAGATCCCCGGCTGTTAGATATAAATCATTGTTAGATTAAACCCGGGAGTATCTGCGGCAGCGTAGAATGAAATGGAGGGGAGAGCTCGCGTCTTCGGGCAAATATACACCTACACACACACACACATGTATATGCGAGAGTTGCATCCTATAAAAAGAAACTTCGTGTGCGTATGGAACGAAACAATGGGAAAAAGGTTTGTGCGAATTTCCGACTTTTGAACAGATCGTGAATTCGAATGGAAAAGAACGAACGAGAAAATAATAATCATAATAATAATTGAAAAGAAAAGGAAAAAAAAAAAACAACGAAAAGATACAAGAATTAATTTAAAATATAAGATTACAATCCGTATGATTTTCGTATTAATTTCAGGTATCACGAGGCCGAATTTCGTAACGTCAATAATGTATACAAGCGATGCGTTTTTAAGATAAGATCGTTATTTCGCAGTTTTGGTATTGCCTTGACTTTTTGCTAAAAACTAGCTTGATTGTACTTGGTCAGAAGCATTCGGTAGAGTTTAAAAATAAGAGTGATAAAAAATATTTTCATTTTTCGTTAAAATTAATCTTTACCAACTTTGTTATCGTCAGATTTTCTACAGCGTGCTGTTGCTTGCTGTTGCACTGGCGATGCGGTATATTTAGTAAATCAATGAAATTTCACAATCACGCTCGTACATACGATATATACCTATAGCCGTGTACGTGTGTATGTGCGCGTTGTATATACGTCTACGATCTATGGATAGATATATTATATATGTGTGTGTATGTGTGTGTGTGTGTGTATATATAGAGAGAGGGAGAGAGAGAGAGTGTGTTGGCGAAATTGAACTCGTACAGTCGCTGGTGTAGGTTTGCCGGGCATTTATGTATGTTCGTTAAAATACAGTGATCGATAACAAAGATGAAGCATAATAATATTGGCGTATAAACGAAAGTATCCCGAATAGCTGCTGCGATGCAGTCGCGCCATCATTGCACGGGTAGATAATTGTATTATACATATATTGACGACAAAGAGAGCATCGAAATTCCTTTTCTCTCTTTCTCCCGAATCCAAACTGTGCATAATAATAAAAATAATAATAGTAACAACAACAACAACAACAACAATGATAATAATAACGACAATAATTAATTCGACGAAAAATTGACAACAAGAAGCTCTCGTCGCATAAAGTTTTAAGAACAGAAATGATCTCAAAGGCCGCATCGTAATTCTTCCATTAATTATCTGCGTTCGTGTAGCGGCAATATAGGTACCGATAATCACCGTATTATCGCTAACAATAAGTATAATAGCTTCAGGTAGTGTATCGTGAGTACCTGTTAGTTTACCATTCTATTATCTCGTATATTTTGTTTCCTCTACCTTGTACAAGATGCAAAATTAACGCAAAACACACACACACCGCGGGCTAATTATCAGTTTATATAAATATAGGGAAAGAAGTGTAAAGGTGTCACAGTTTCACAGACAAATAGAAAAACAAAATATAAACATTCAATGGTAAAAACCATATTACGCCCCGCATCGTCATCCCCGACGTGAGAAATCCTGAAACCCCATAAGACTGGCGGCACACCCGGATAAATTTCAAGTAAATTGCACATGGATATCAGTAGCATATGTAGAAGTTACAAGCAGCGCATTCCGCAACGTTAATACATATATATATACATATCGTAAGTTTCGTGTGTGTGTGCGCGTGTGTGACTATGTATGCGAGGAATAAGAATAATTGTAAAAAAAAACCAAAAAAAAAATGGAATATTAGGAGATGAAAGGAAAGAAAGAAAGAAAGGAGCAAATATTTATTATATATATATATATATATGTATGTATATGTATATAATACCTACTTCGAGGCAGGCGCGAGACTCGCCCGAGTCCTCTTGATCATTATTACCCTCTTGTATGCGCTCGTAGTATTTTACTGATTATGAGGCGCACAAAAATATACGCACACGTATACGCAACGTATACTTGTATAATATAATGATATACAGAGGGTAACTGTTGGAACGAAAATAAAAATGTTCAATTATTTCTACGACGATGCGTACGTTTTACGTACACGTACGTCTACCTATACCTATACACGAAGGGGAGGGTTTATTCCCCCCACCCATTTTCCTTAATTCCTTTTATTTCCCTTCTTCTCTTCTCTCGTTTTCATTTCACCCGAGATATTACAGGCCCGTCGAATTCTTCTCTTAATTACGGATTATATACCCGAGCGGATTTCACGTGGGTATAATATATAAATATATACATATATACACGTATACGTATACATGTTATACCTATACATATATATATATTGAACGAAGATTTAAAGAAAAAAAACCCAAAAAAAATAAAAAAAAGAGAGAAAAACCCACACTTCCACGAATAACTCCCGAGGATCTTTAATGAGAAAACGTACGTTTTCATTCTAACGTTAAATTTCAATTCAACCTTTAATTTGAATATTAAAAAGATTGTTATACGTAAACTCTTTGTTATAAATCGTCGTTTCTTTACAAAATTCCGCCGCTCCGCGTACCTACGAATAATTGTCCTCGATGTAAACTCGTACATATTATACCATACATGCTCACGATATGTCTACTTTGCCGAGTCAGCTGACTGACGTGTGAATCGGCACGCGTTGATATATATGCATCTACACATACACATGTATATACATGTACATGCATAATGCATCTACACGACCCCGAAGGAATTCTGGTCTTCGTTCTTATTGCATACCGGTTTTGCATTTTTAATTCGCTTTTTCTCCCCCGTTGTTCCTTTTGGTTTCTCTCGTCTGTTTGTTTGTTTAAACCTGAAACTCGAAGTGGCTCGCACTATACGCGACTATTATACATGTCTGCACAAAGAGACGGTGCGCGCACTCAACTGTAGTATTTTATGTATACACGCAACTGCGACTGAACGTAACTTAAACCTTTCGCGAATAAAAATACGCCGCCTGTCCGCAGCTCAAAGTTCCGCAAAATTTTTTATCAGATGTGTGTATCAGCGATGGGAAAAAAAAATCTTGTTACAATTATCAAACGATACGTCAGTATGGAATAAAATGAATGCCGAGTGTAATAATCGACAATTTTTATCGTTATTAATCTCTTTCATTTCTCTCTCCGATTGTCAGTTAGCCCTGTGTTAAAATTTTCCTACTTGGCGAAAAATTCACTGACCGTGTATAAAACGAATGTTACCGATCGAAGTGAAAAGTAGAAGAGAAAATTATTACAGTAGAAAGCATAAAGGAAATAAGAAGAAAAATAAGAAGAATAAGAACCAATATATCAAAGAAAGAAAGAAAATCGCTCGGAAAATTTCATACTCGTTGCGTAAATCGTGCAGGCTTAGTTGTGTTATCACTGCAGCAAATTACCTACGTGACGCGACATATACGTATACCGTAGATATAAAAAAAAAAAAACTAATTTCAAAGTACCAATTTTACCTCGCGGTCAGCCAACGCAAATTCTTCCTCCCGTTACATTATACCTACATATTAATAATAATAATAATAATAACAATAATAATAATAATAGTAATAACGTACAAGGAATTATAATTAAATTTTGATATTATATGTATACGTATATTATAGTCGACAAACTTTGCGTGCGTATTTATACACGTAAATACACGCTGGATTAACGTGCGCCGTGAATTAACGTCATTCTATATTTTATACGTATAATATTATTATCGTTTTCATTATTAGTAGCAACTCGGCGAGAACGTTCTACGAAAATTCAATATCGCCATCCAAGGCGTGCAATATCGGTAATGTTATTCCAAGAACTCATTTTACGATGTATACTTAATACAAATGAAAATACATGACCAAGGATGTGAAACAACGGAAATATTTCACGGGGCGATGCAAAAAAAAAAAAAAGAAGAATTTGTAACTCGCCGACGTCTTGTGAATTATTCAACTATAGATTGAAAAACTTATTTTCCGTGTATTTTCTATTGTTATTACCATTATTGCTATTATTATTATTATTATTATTAGTATAAAGGTATTGTAGAAAATGCAATGTAAAGGAAAAAAACAAAGAGGAAAAACATTCATGGCAATAATTGGGAAATGTCGAATTGTTTTATAATTATACTCTACAGTGTAATTGAACATTCGTACAGGTTAATAATTCGTTATCATTTTCGTTCCGCTTCCTTATCACACGGTTGAATACCCGCATCACGCATCCGGAGTTATTAGTTGGCGTAACATCGATCGGATCCCGAGGGGAAACAGGGAGGCAAGGGGGATCTGAAAGGGGTGGAGGTGGAGGTGGAGGTGGAGAAGAAGAAGAGTGGAGAGCGGCGAGGGTGAAGGGGCGGGGATGACGGAGGAGGAGGAGGAGGAGGAGGAAGAGGAAAAAGTTTCCATAAAGCGGAAAGTTAAAATTGATATACACGCACGCTGGCGAATACCTTATACCTAACCTTATACCTACCGCTCTATCTGCCTCTTACATGGCCGTATTACATATGTGCCTATATCACGCGTATACATGTATATGCGTGGGTAATATATATTTATAGTACGCGCGGTGATTCAAGGGTGGAAGAATACACCGTTGATATATTCTCATTATACCTTAATACATATAACAACAATTTTATACACTTGAACTATTAATTCGCACGTGTATTCATACATATATGACATATGTATATATGTGAATATAGGGTATATATATATATATATATATATATATATATATATATATATACACACACACACCTAAATATATACATATTTCACGACACGCGTACCTTTATGAATGTGCGTGTGTATAGCGTGGTCTCCGCATGCGATCGGAGGTATAATTAATTATGTGTATGCAAAGGATAAAAATAGATGGAAACATAGAGAGGAGATTCGATGAAGAAATCGAGGGTCGAGTGTGCGTATGCATAATATTTATACGAAGGCAAAGAAGAAGGAGAGAAAGTATAGGAAGGTGGACGATGTGGTGAAAGGCGAGGAAAATCTGAGGAAATGAGAAGAGAAAGAGAAAGAAGAAACGAATTTGATAAGTAAAATAGGAGAACAAGCAGCCGAGAAAAAGCGGTCTGGACGCCGCGCTCGAAAAAACTAAATCGGATACATTATATACATGTATATGTATACATGTACCTAAAATCGCGTTTATTGATCAGATGCCTGCTGCACGCCCGTACTATACATATACATATATACATATATATATGAAATATATTACACGGTCTGTAAAATATACATACGTATACTTATATATCTCTACACAATGTACATAATATTCCAGTTATATCGCATATGGTGTGTGTTTTGTAACTCGCAGGCGGTTTGTTTTTAATTCTAAATTATTTGTATCCCAGATTAACCTGACATATCGAAATAGATTGTCGTCTAAGTGTATGTGTAAGGGTTGTAGAGTGAAAAAAAAAAATAATAATTTCTTATCTAGAAATCGCGTTAGTTTGTGGTTCGCTTGATTCTACAATTCTCCTCAACGCGATTTCATGATATTGTAGATAGACACGCGTTAGGTTGTATAATTTAGTTATACCAAGTTTCTCGTTCGTTCGTTCGTTCCTCGTATATCATCAGCTGGCTGTTCGCAATGGCGCAATAACGCCAAATCGTCGTACAAGAGATCGAATAATACATTCCAATTCAATTTCATTCCCGTTAAATCTATTCCACATCGAAAGGTGAAAATTAATGTATTTTCCGTGGAGAAGGAAGAGGCGAATTAAGCAACGCTTACGCCAATGGTTTTCTATTGACTTTCCATTTCCAATAAGAAAAAGAAACGCGGCGTTATACATACCATGTGTATGTAATATATATATGCAAGGGCGGAAGAGGACTTTAAAACTACTTTTCCCCATTCAAACGTGAACCTAGATCTACGCGAGGGAATTCTTCTTCGCATCACCGAAAATTCACGATCTTCGTGAACAAGGAATACACTGTATATGTATATATATATATATATATATATATTTATTACGATGGAATTAATCGCATTTATTATACACATCGTACACACACACACACACGCGCACCTTTACACCTTGGATAACTTGTTATTCCAAAATTGATAACGAATTAGTTACGGTATAACGACGGTGCGGAGAAATAACCGCGTCAATCGATCAATTTTACGTTTTTTTATTTTTTTTAATTTTTATTTTTTTAAGAATCTCTTTCCGACCATTTATCACACACGTACCTGTACATGTGTGTCGCAGCTTCGTAGCAATCCGCAAAAATCCGATAATATGTATGTACGTACTGAAATTAAGCGATACGCGGTTATGTACTTACAGGCGTACAGGTATAATAAAACCCAACGTATATGCAATACGTAAAGATATATCGGCAGCTGCAAGCATGCGAACGCGGGTGTTTAAATGTAAATAGTCGGGTGAAATTTGCAGTGCGTGAAAATCCTGCTCAACAGCGGCAACGAAATACACGGACACACACACACACAAATATCTACGTTGCATGACATACGTTTACTGTATGGATATATATACCGATGACGAGTTTCGTACCCATGTGTTATATACACACTCGGTCTATGATGATAATAACAATCATGACAACAACGAGAATAAAATAGCAATAATAATAATAATAATAATAATGGCAATTACAACTACAGCGCGATGAGAAACAGATTGGAAAATTAATCACATACTTATTTATATACATTCGGGCTGACCTGCATCATATGTGTAAATACATGTATAATATATGCATAGAAGGGCGAATACGTCCTTATGATTTTTTCAAATTTGCGGATAAACATTTTTTTCAACGGCCAATACAATATATGTATATAAATGCCTAACGGGATATTTTTTTATTGATGAAAAATGCATGAATCTACGAGACAAGAGAATTTGCGTATAATTCAATAACATCCGTGAAACTGCACAACTTTTTCATACCTATATACAATTGTTATTTACCGAGCGACGTTATTATACATATAATATACATATCTATATATATACTAAATAACAATAATAATTACACGTACGTGTAAATGGATTGAAAATGGTCGAATTAGCAGCTTCGAGGGTGAGGTAACAATAACAAGAGGCAGGCACGGACTATACCCGGAGTAATGGTCACGGTGTAAGCCGTAAGGTATAAGATGATGATTATTAACGTGCAGAGGGCTGCTCGCACACGCATCAACACCGGCTCAAAACTTTGCTCATAGATAATTCCCCGCGCTACGCACACGCGTTGATAGAGGGAGAGAGAGAGAGGGAGAGAGGGAGAGAGAGAGAGGGAGAGAGGGAGAGAGAGAGAGGGCCGACCCTCGACACATAAGCGTACATACACTGATAAATACATAGCCGTACACAGAGGCAGAGAAGCACCAGCAAGCAGCAGCAGCAGCAGCAGCTATTCCTGCAGCACAAAGCATTAAACTTGACGCAGTGACGCTCAAGCCGAGGTGCAAGAGATGCGGCAATTGTAACTAATTGCAAGTGTACTGTGTATTATTCAAGTACACGTGGGTAAAACAGACCTCCGAAAGCTTTGTAATACACAATAGAGGAAGGATCGTGAGCAACCCTGACGACGACTTTTTCCCTCATCCTAATACGCCACGTCATCTGTGCTTTATCTGCTCCATTTTTCATTTTTTCATTTTTTATTAATTTTTTTTTTTTTGTTTTTCTTACTTCGCCTTGTACCGCGGATAGTAATAATGATAGTAATTAGACACGTAGAACGCCGACGATTAAGTATTACACATACACATGTATGATTTGTTTAATTGTTGGATGCGAGATGCGCGAATATGAATTCATTACCAGACCAGGTAAACCGACCGAGAACGATGAAGCTGTTTGAACACGGTGAAAATAAGAAATAAATTGAAACGAATCAACAAACAAACTATAACCAAAGAATAGCGATAAAATTGTAATAAATCTCTGCGACATTCCGCGTTCTACGAAAGATACCAATTATATATTTGAACTCCTAAATTTTAAGTTCGAAATTGGACTAAGCCTGCACAGACCGTCGGAGAAACGAGGGGTGAAAAAACGGAGAAAGGGAGGGAGGCAGAGAAGTGGGATGATATCTCTGCAGGTTGACCTTAATTCGGTTTAAACTTATTCAATTATACGAACACGCAGTGCAGTTGCTCCTGTTGAAATTCCTAAATATTATAAGACCAGATTCGTCGAAAGGTGGATGGATGCTGATCGTGCGTCTAATTCCAATTCTAAATCGTCATTGGTAATTTAATTTTTTCTCTGCCGTTTCCTTTTTCCCCCCCTTCGTTTCTTTAAAAATAAATCCAACGCTGAACAATTCGGAGTTTGAACATGAAAATGCGGTCGAGGCTTTTCACAGATCGCGGTTTATTTTTTACGGAGACGATTTATCGAAATTTAATGTGGTTAACAAGCGTTTGTTTATGAAACAACTTTTGCATTTGTGAATATAGAGATATATATATATATATCAGGGTGTTTCGGGAAGATATAATTTGCGACTTTCTACCATGGCAACCCCTAAAAAGTTTGTTTGAGTTAAAAGAAAGGTTCTTGAAAAATAACGAGCGTTCCACGTTATATGGAAGATTACGTTCAGTTGATTTTTCACTTTTTATAAATTATTTTAAAATTTGTGCAGAATCGTGATTAACAATTTTTTTTTTCTTCATTGCTTACATCAGTCGTAACATGAATTCACGTCACTAAGAAAATCCACGCTTGTAATATTAAATATCCAGTTGATGTTTGAAAAGTGCATCTGAGGACTTTTTCATTATTAATTTAATCTCGTAAAATAGTTACAATTTAATACGAACTTTTGATTTAGTTGAATAAGATTTCCGGTTGATACGTCGTTGTGTTACGGATCGTGATCTTTGGGTCGAATATAAATGTGAGGAATGAAATAACAATTGAAGTGACGCAACGTGTTTCTTAAAAAATTCGGAAAAAATGTGAAAAACCAGTGAAAATCAAGTGGAACGCTTATATTTTTATAAAAATCTTTCTTTCGAACCGAACAAACTTTTTAGGTGGTGCCACGGCGGAAAATCGTCGGTGTCTGTACATATATCCCTAAATTAAGACTCGTAGGACATGTTGTACAGTATACATATATTTATACTATCTCAGCAGAGGTCGAGAAGTTATTTTTACGGTCAGGTTAAACCGTACGACACATGCGGACGAGTAGTTAAAATATATGTAAAATACAACTGCGCGTAACACATATTTGTACATCGGTAGAAAACTAGCGTCATTGTCTATAGTGTTCCAATTATTGTATTTAATAATTACTTTTCGGTTATACGTGAAAAAAAAAAAAAAAGAAACGGATTTTATGCAAGACAGATCTTGGAAGTACATGTATATTTATTGTGCATACATATCCATTATACGTACGTCGCGAGGCATTCCAATAAAATTAAGCTTTTACTGCAGCAGAAAACGGGAATATATGTGTATACAAGACGACGACTATAATTCGATCCTCGGGTCGATACCCGAATCCAAATCAAAACCCAAACTCCCTTTTGCTCCTCGCATCGCCGACATAAATCTTTACTCCACCTCTCCTCTCCTCCCTTCCTCCGACTGACTCTCTATTTCTCTTACTCTTTTCCTCTCTCTCTCTCTCTCTCTCTCTCTCTCTCTCTCTCTCTCTCTCTTTCTCTCTCTCTCTCTCTCTCTCTCTCGGGTATTACTCGAAAGTCGGGAAATATACGCGATTCTTCGATCTATATTATTCCTCCATATATATATATATATCCATCCCTTTGTGTGTACGTGTATGTGTATGTGTGTGTGTGTACATATATACATTCATATGTACGTGCGTACGTACATACACATATACGGGCACGGTTCTCGAAGAATAAGAAAATCGATGATATTGAAATGTTTCAAGATTTTCACACAATATTTTCCTACGTTTCCGTACATTACTATACATGTACACACCTTGGCAAGTATTCGTTGAAATGACCATGAAAAATTCGTTGTTCCTGTTTTTCGAGGAACGTATTAATTACTACATCCGTCATTCATTTCCAGGACACGAGTTTGCATTATTTGTGCGCGCGTCTGGGTATATGCGTAATTTAAGCGAGATCAGAAGTGAAACAAAGAGATAAGAAAAAAAAAAAATTGAAGAGAGAGAGAAACAGAAAGAAGAACAAAAAGGCGTGAAATGAAAAAAATTACATACAACGCGAGTACCTGCTTTATCTACCGTTGGTACAAACGTTTTCAGTCCGAGTTGGACGACGCGTCGTCCTTGGAATCCGCACGAATGCTACATACCGTTGCACATACATGTAGTGCATGTACACTATAGTTTATGTAATAAGTATGTGGTTACACGTTACGTACGTACATGCGAATATCGCATAAGTATCGTACGTGTGGGTAGATTTGCTCTTTTACCGCAAGTAAGCGAAATCAAATCAAATCAAGAAAAAAAAAAACAAAGTATGAAAGAAAAAAATTTTCCTTCACTTTCACATGTACGGATAAATAATAATAACAACAACAACAATAATAATATATCGGTATTTGAACCGCAAAACGACCGCTGCAGAAGGATTTAAGACAATTCGTGCGAATAAAGCGTTAATAACATAATCTAAAGCGATACCCTGAAGATATTCGATCACGTGTGGGTGCGTGCCGCGTACGATGATGAGTATAATGCGACGTACGCGCATCTGCAGCAGCGGCAGCTAAATGTAATTAAGGTGAATTTCGATTTCATAATCAAGGACGCATAGAACGTAATTATTTTCCCGCGGCCCTGTGTCAGTTATTAAAACTTTAATCATTTCTATATCACCGTACAGTCGCCGACAAAAACTTCCACATTCCCCACCCAAAGTTCAACTCTCGTTTATCTCTCTCTCTCTCTCTCTCTATCTCTCTTTTTGATTTTTCAAGTAACAATCGGAATTATCGTCAAGCTGATTCGTTAACGTGGTTTACACTCGTCCGCGTATTAATTTTTCTTCAAAAATATTCCACGGTATAATACGTAACACGATCACACACGAATACCTTGGAAGTTTCAATACGCATACCTACATGTGCGTACATACATATCAAATTTAATATTCGCTATCCCGATAATGCCGTTCTACTCGTCGAACCATCAATTTTCCACGTCGTACTTGTCGGATTCTCGCTCTTTTTATTTCGTGCCTGCTTTTTCCCCCATTTCTTTGGTTTCCTTTCTTTCTTTCTTTCTTTCTTTCTTTCTTTCTTTCTTTCTTTCTTTCTTTCTTTGCCTTCGGACTTGTATCGTACAGGTATAACAGAAGGTGAAACGCGGCCGCCTGGCTGTCTGTGCTACGCGACGTTTGCGTACGATTGACAATAATTATCCACGTTGCGTTACGCCTCGTATCTATCCAGACCCGCGTACATGTATACTTATGAGAAGCTTTGAAATTAAAATCAACGAATACGCTACGCGTAAATTCTAAACGATGACGGTACACTTTACAACGTACGGTACGAAGACATGTATTTATACGGCTGGACGATATTAACCATCGATTTGCCACCGTGTCACTATTATTATTGTTATTATTATCATTGTTGTTGTTGTTATTATTATTACAGAAATGAGACCGCCGTCTTTCCTTCGATCGTCAAAAATATATTTAGAAAGATATATTTAGACTGCGATTATAATTATGGCCAGATAATTCTTCGTAATAAATGATACGTAAACAATATACATAAGGATACTTTCAGCTTATGAGGATATTGCGGTATTTGTATATAAACAAGAAATAGGATCGTTAAAGACGAACGTAAAAACACTCAATTACACAAATAAAAACAGGTATAATGTAACGTTCGCGATATGATATGTACCGGGTCGAAATAAAGTCGAATAAGCTATAATTCGACGATAAAAAAAAAAAAAATTAAAAATAAATAAAAAAAAAAAAAAAAAAAATACACACTTCAGGCAGGTGAACGCGACTGAGAACGTGTGTGTGTGTGTATACGGTATAAATCCTCCCCTCCGTCCCCTTTACTTTATCGCGTGACATCGTTGTCGTCTTATCCCGCTTGCGCGAACTGTAATCACGACGAACGTTCATCACGTCACGAAGAGCCTCGGTTATTCTCATCTTTTTCACTCCTCTCTCTCTCTCTCTGTTTATTCTTTTTACACTTGCAATTTTCTTCGCCTCGTTTCTTTTTGTCTGCAGATATATCTTTGAACGCGAAATAAACATTACACGTAACATACCGCAGGGGTAATGATAGTAATAATAAAGTTATAAAATGAAATTCGAAAGCGTAATTACTCATACGATTTTGATACGATTTCGATATAAATTTATGCACGATCTTTACATATAACGTTGAATATTTATATTGTCATACGCGTATACGTTGTAAAATATTTAACGGACTAGAGTAACAAGCTTTGCGAATTAAATTACGTATTAATAATGATAATCATTGTCATTGTTATGCGAAAAATACACGACGACGTGGCGTGTATTTTAAAACTTTTGAGTATTCGCTCTTTCAAAATTGCATGATAAAATGTTACTTTGTCGCGGGATTCGCGTGCCCTATGCAACTTTACGTGTACGAAATGATATGTATATACAGGGTAGTGCAGCGGTACGCACCACCACCAACATGCGTAATGTAACAGGAAAGTTGCGAGAAATCTGAAAATCCACGCCACGACTGCGCACGGCAAACGTTATCTACGAATCCTCTTACTTGCGCACATATACGAATTACACCGACACGGATGCGCGAAGTTTGCATTGACAAAAAAGTCAAAAGAAGAAAACGCGCATGTTGAAAATATAAAAAGTGAAAAAAAATCCCAAAAAACATAAAATCTCGTTAAAAGATTGATAAGGCGAATTTCGATACTGCAGGGATATAAAAGAAAACGAAGCTGAAGGGGGGGGGACGAGAGAACAAATAATAAAAAGATAAAGCGAGAGAGGAGAAAATGTAAAAAAAAAAAACAACAAAATCGGTTATACGTGTAGTACATAATATGTATGTGTTATATATATATTGTATCGGTGGCGATATATCGCGAGCGTTATTCCAAGCTAGAAAATAACGTTTCGATTTCACCTGCGCGTAATGGGGAATGTGTACTTATTTATAACGCCTTTCATTATTCACACACAACGCGCGCGTTTATCGCCGATAAAACAATAGAATAATCGCATCACGCCGCAGAGTGGTAAGGAGAAAATAGATGAAGATATGAATGAATGATAAAAAAAAAATAAATAAATAAAACAAAAATCAAAAACTAAACAAGAGAAAAAAAGGTTAGATATATTGTGTCCTTTTCTAAAAGGATTAACCTACGCTACGTGTAGAATAATTTTCGTACAGATAATTAGATGTAGTCGATAAAATATCGCGTATTTATATATAATTACGGGTGTAAGTGTGTGTACTATACGTATCTTTATAATGTATTTGCATATATTGTAGATATATACAAAAATTTATCACGCCCGACGGCCGATTTAATTAATTAAACGAGCATAATGTATCGATTCGTTGGAAAGTATAAGTCGGGCGCCTCTTGTAACACGGACTGCATTCGGTGGCTATGCGGACCCGAGTAGGTACGGAACTCGATGAGAGGGAGAGAGAGAAACAGAGAGGGAGAGAGAGAGAGGGTGAGGGTGAGAGGTGGAGAAGAGAGAGGGAGGATCGAACCTGCTCGCTGCAGTGTTTCTCAAACGATTTTTTCCTAACCCTTTACCTGCCGGCATTAACAATACGCTAAGAATAATCGATGTATCGATTAATCGAGTCGAAAAAAATAATCGAACACGACTCGATTGAATCGGTAAAAAAGAATCGGTTATTTCGTACTAATTTTTTTTTTTTATAACACGGCATTCGAAACCAATATCTCGTAAATGTCTTAATAGCGATAAAGTTTTTTGACAATTTATAATTTCATTAAAGATATTTTTCAATCGCAGACGATAACATTCATTCATCTTTCACTTATTGTACGAAACATGTACTCAGCAAGTGAAACGATGATAATTATTGAGACTTTAATCGCGTAAATTGATATTTTATTGCGTCGTTCGTGGGAGCGAAAAAGCGAAAACCGATTGTGATGAAAAATAATCGAATTCAATCGAAAATCGATTACTTTTTTATCATACTTACGACATCATTTTTAACAAGAAATAAATGTTAAATTTATATAATACGATGATACTATGTATGAGGAATTCCGGACAATAACAAGTGTTATTAAGCGACAACTAGAATCCGTTAGGGAACGAATAAATAAATTGTCACGACGAATCGCGCGCGCGTGTGCGTTTGTCGTACATGCCTCTACCTACACGTAATAACGTCAATCTTTTATCTCGAGCATTGGACGTAATTGGGTCAGTAACTCGGTATTACATTAGATTTGAATACATATGAATCATCTTGCTCCGCATGGCGGCACGTTATACAATTCACCCGCGATGTAACAGATCATTTGTACTTTTCTTCCGGCATTAATTTCACAATATTCGCGGACTTGGATTATTACGAATTACACCGAATTATTAATATTTCGAAGCCGTAGAATCTGTTCGTTCCAAGTTCGCGTTTATTATCTGCAGTGTATGTATCGAAGAAAATATCACAGACGTATAATCGAAATTATTATAGATAAAAGCGCGCCGTGGATATATATGTATGTATATATACAAATATATACATACATATTATATATCCGTATGCATATTTAACACGCGAGAAATTATTATCGGTATTACAGGCGTATACCAATATTGTTATTGAATGAAACGTGACGAAGCGTCGACGTTGTCGAAATTTTGATCTGTCTCTCTCTCTCTCTCTCTGATCAGCGCTGATGATACGTCCACCGTATAGCTGTGTAATATAAATACAACGCGTGTGTATTGCACTATATAATAATAACAACATCGCCGCAGATTTTTCAAATATTCTGAATATCCGTTACACGATAACCGACAAATCAGAGGATTAAACCGCAAAAATAAAAAATAAAAAAAAAAACAAAAAATTATCCAGCATCGTTACAACACGGGACAATATAAGAGTATAAATTACAAACGAATGACTGAACTATTAGAAATGAATATGAAACCACAAGAAAAAAAAAAAAGGAAAGAAATCGGTTCGAAACATACAATTCGAAGCTAGTATTGATTAAGCCGTGTGTATAATTGAACCGAGAATTAATCATTGAGGTTAAGCAATCGAATAACTAAATAATATTGTTATACATTTGCAAGTACAACGTAAATATGTATAAATATTAAATGAAAATGATAAATTCCCCCACCACGCGCACACGTAAATACATGCGTATTTTGCATTACGCGCGGTATTTACGTACCTACGTACGTACATACAGTTATACACACACACACACACACACCACACGCGTGCGCGCGCATATCGTACATATATGCATATATGTATATATGTTATGTATATATACACAATAGTATCGAAGGCAAAGGTGCATTGTAGGGTGGACGGAGGGAGACGATGTTACGTACGTACATACCTAGAACGTACAAGGGAAGCGAGTAGTTTATTGAGAATTACTGTGATAAATAATGTGATGTTGGTGCGGCGGGGGTGGGGGGGCAGCGAGAGAGGTTATTCTCGTATTACGGTGAGGAGAGGTCGGGTCGGGGCAGGGGAGAAGAGGGGCGAAGAGGAATGGAGAGGAGATCGGCGACGGGAGGGGATGACGGAGAGGCGACGAGACGCGAGGAGGGGGGGGGGGGGGGGGAGGGGCAGGCGCGCGCACACACACACACACACACACCTATTTGCACAAAACTCACCCATTTCTATGCGTGTAAAGTGGTATGTAGAGGTAGATGTAGTGATACAGTAAATGGTGGGAGGGGGGTGAGAGTGAGACGGCAATCGCTTTCGTGTTATACATACGTATACATACACACACACACACGCAGGCGTGAATGCATGCATATACATATGTATATATATATATATAAAAAAATAGATACATTCGGTTCTGCCGCCTGCACGTTCGTCCCTAACTAACAATAATTTCTCTTACATACCTGTAGGATGATAACAACAACAACGACAACAACAATAATAACAATAACACCGCCATAACCCGCCCATCGAACTTAGTTACAGGAAAAATGTGATTGCCCCCGTGTACGTACGTGGATAAATACGGTTATTAATTATCACACTTTCTCAAATCCGAGTATATGTGTACAAATAAGATATAATTTCACGAAACTCTCCGTACCTCGTACAAATTAGAATACGTATTTCATTTTTGTTTCGTCGTCATCGTCAACATATGTTATACCTACGTGTAAAAACGCGGTTGCGTTACGCGGAGATACTTTTCGTATCGAAGGTTGGCAACTTTGTGCATTTTGTATGTATAAATATACATATATTAGATACACGGTGGGAAAAATCAGGAAATGAGTGTCGACAAAGTGTAAAAAACGAAGAAAAAAAAATGTCTTTTTCGTTTCCGTTCTTACCGCAGTAGCGCTATTTTGTTAAATAGCGGTAATCATTTATTATTATTATTGTTATTATTATTATCGTTATTATTATTGGCATTGAATTTTATTCCGTTATTTCTGTCATCGTTAATCGTTATTCACGTCCACCTACCTTGGTACAGGTATAACGTATATTATTTGTACGCGCAGAAGTGAATCACTTTAAAACGCAGATACGCTGCGCGCGACATACGTATCCGATAAAATATAATACAATATAATACAATATAATACAATAAATTGTAAAATACATTTGTATATCCCTAAAGGCGTGCAGAAGGGTATCAAAAACACGAGTACGATAAAAACTCGTTATTATCGTACCCGTAAACGTTGCATGAAATTTATTCCAGAGACATTGCAGAACGTATACGCGTACTTGTGCCATACCTGCACGTTATGCGTACATGCATACATAGGCTCGAATAATAATAACATCAACAACAACAACAACAACAATAACAATAACAACAATAACAACAACAACAACAACAACAATAATAATACGAACGCAGAAGAAACGTTACGAAAGATTTCGATCGTGATTGTACGCATATACGATATTAGTACAAGTTTAGTATTGTGAATATTTAGTATGATCGCGATGACGATGCCAAATAGTGTGTACTCTTTAAATTATAAGCGTTACGTCAAACGTAGACAATATAGATACGATACTTGTATATACTATACACACCCGTTATACACGTGTGTTTGATTGTACGAATAATATCCCCGCTATTGATTAGATAAGAAAAACTCCATATTTTTTAAATGCGCGCACGTGTGTTAAAACGTTGGACAATATTTTCATTCATTCGTTTCGTTTCGATTATTGGTGACTTTGTTGTATTTTCGTTTTTATTGTAACCGTTGTATCATTTGTTAAAAAAAAAAAAAAAAAAAAAAAAACACGATACGACGGTAAACTTATTACACGCGTGCAACGTATAGGTGTACATACATGCCTGTAAATTTAAACACCTACGTGTAATGCGTACAGGAATATAATGGGGGGAGGCATGCGCACGCAGCGACAACAGTTGAATTCCGTGCAGGGAATATGGCGGCTAAAGGAAGTTGGATTTTTCAAGAGAACGCGCCGCACAAATTTACTGTGCATAGAAATGAATAATCGCGGTGAAGATAATCCATTGAAATAATTACACCGAGTCGCGGTCTGGTATACAGGAGCAATAAAAATTGAAACGAAAAGAATGAATAAATAGATTTGCAAAAAAACGATAAACAAATAAATAAATAAATAAATACACAGAGTCGACGATCCGTTAATTTGTCGGATATGAAACGTGATATAAAAATAAAAAGTCTCGACACGATTCGTCTTTCCATCCGTACGTGCGGTGGGTATAAGCCGGGAAAAAAACATTTTCATTCTATTCCTGACGATATTCCGTCGAGGTTCAAAGTTTAAAACTTTTTAGGTAAATTTAATTCAACAAAAGAAGAAAATCAACGGATACCAGCTAGACAACTGTTTATCATATCCCGAAAAAACCCGAAGTCTAGCGAGTGAGAGAGATGGATCGGGGCGGGGAGGGGAGGGGGAGACGGAGAGAGAGAGAGAGAAAAAAATAAATAAAATAATAAAAAATTCAGAATCGTTTCCTCCGTCGTTATATTTCTTGTTTTGCCACGCGTGGTGAAATGCATCCGAGCGATCGTCAATATTCTGACAAAGCGAATTGTATAACGTTGAAATCCGCAATGTATTGCCGAGAATAAACTGTATCATAAAAATGAAAACAAAAAATAAAATAAAAAATATAATCGATATGTTCCTCGTCCCTCTCTCTCTCTCTCTCTCTCTCTCTTTCTCTCTTGTATTTCTTCGCAGTATACAAAAACACACATTTCAGACACGTAATCAGTTTATGTCCTCCCCCTTCCCCACCCACCCACCCCCCCCCAGCCCGACTCGCCGTTTCCCCTCATCGTCCCCTCTTTCCCCCGTTCCCTCGTCCGTCCGATCTTCCCCCCCCCCCTTCCCCCCCTCTGCTGGTTAGCGAGGCGAACGAAGTTCACGTTACACGATGAGAATTCATCGCGTATTAAACGAATCCGCTCGTACCTGCACATATATATATATATTATAATAAATAATTGCACTGGCATCTGCGACAATGTCCGTTGAGCCGTTTTTTTTCTTTTCTTTTTTTTTTTTAAATTATTTCGATTACGTTTTTCTCTTTCTTTACAAACACTTGGTTGAAATTCGAAACTGAACAAAAGTATGAAATGAAATTTCTCACCAGGCGTTGGAAACGTCGATGGAAATATATTTGGGATACATAAAAATACACAGAGACGCGTAAACGCTTACATACGCGCATATATTTAATGGACAAAAACACGACCGTTTGGCAATTTTGCATCCTATGTATGTAATTTTTTTTTCGAATGTTACTATTATTATCATCCATATTATTTTTTTCCTCATCACGTCAAGCTATCCTTTTTTATCGTGACGCGACGGCTTTTTGAATTTACCAGCGGTTAATCGTCGAGGTGGCATTTTTTTTTTTTTTTTTTTTAGAATCGCGTATTATAAATACTTGATACCCGTTTTATCCGTTTCACGGAAGCATCAAAAAATCCCTCGTATAACCGCCGTACCTACGTACATGACGTATGCGCGTACATTAATTCTGAACCTTTTTTTTTTCTCTCTCTCTTTCCTTTCGTTTGTTTTGTTTTCGTTATTTTTTATCATCATTTTCCTTTTTCCTTTTTTTTTTTGTTTTTTTGCATTCCATTTGTCAAATTATCCTGTTGAAATCAAAAAAAAATAAAAAATAAAAAAACGGTCACTCTCTCGTTTGCGTTTTAAACGCATCGTCGCGATCGTTTCGGTTACATTGGTAACGGTTTTAAATTCACTACCGCTCAACGATTGCGAGGAAATTTCTTCAACGTATAAATATTTGTACAAAAAAAAAAAAAAGGTATAAAAATGTATCATTCATCGCGTGGGATATGCAGTGTGCGAAGCGTGAATAAAATAAAACTGCGACACGCCTCGTGTGACGGAGACTTTGTCAGTCGATTTCATATTCAGGCAGAGGAAAGTATTTTGCATAATTTAATTTAATGCAATTTATTGTTGTTCTTATTACGATTATCATTGTGTGTTGTTTTCATTTTTATTAATTTCGTCGACTGGCATTGTTATTATTATTAATATCATTATTATCATTATCATCATCATCATCATCATCATCATTATCGTTATCATCGTCGGTTCAACTATAGTTTATAAACACCCACGGTGTACCTAAGGTATTTCATAAAGTGTAGATTTGTCGTCGTTTCATTATTTTATTCAATTTTTCAACCATCGGTCCCCTCTTTCTAGCGAGATAAAGAAAAAATCCTCAACCATAGCGTTGTAATTCCAAAAACACACCTTATCTACCGTATACAACGCATCGGCCGTTACGCTTGGTTTGTTACAAATACGTTGAATATGTTTTCGATTTTCTCTTTATTTGACGAAAGCGTATCCTTATAAAAATCCACCATACATCGTAGGATCGTAGGATTTTAATAACGATAAAAGCGCCGTTGTTACAACCGCGTGCTCAAGGTTATAAGTGTCTGGTTTAGCTGAATATAACAAACATAGTTAAAGTACCTATCGTTGTTACGATTCTACCTATTCAAACGATCTTTAACATATATCTATTTCTGCGCCCTTTCGCGTATAGCAAAAATCGAACTACCGTCACCCGATTAACATAATCCCGACATTTTGCCGTTCTAATTTCTTTTTCCTTCTTCAATTTTCGTTTCGGTACGATTAATCTCACGTACAGTTATACTATACTTGAGTAAAACAATCGTCACACGTTACTGAGAAAAATATTGCAATAATAACGTACACAGCTACGCGTTATACGTTTATCCGTGAATAGAGGGCAAAACGAGGAGAATAACGTGAAAATACAAGAAAAGAAACGAACAAGAACGAATAAAAAGAAAATAAGAAGAAAAAAAAAACTTCAACACTTTTCGCAATTTCGTTTATAACACCTTAAACGGCGATAATTAAATTTGAATATACTCAACGTATATTATACGTATATACGCGTATATTTTTGGAGAGAAATCAATACGCGCGCCGTGCGGCACCGTCGAAATTTGATTCTCCAATTTAACGTCATCCGTTGGTTAGGTTCGTATACACGCCTATACGTGACACGTGCATATATATATATATATGTAGAATACGACGTGCCTTGGGTCGGGTTGCTGTAGCGTACATTTGTACGTTCATACGCGAATGCGGTTTAGATGCGTAAATGTATCTACGCGCGCATATATATATTTTTTTTGTAAAGCACTTCATCGCTACGGACTCGTGTCATTGAATTAATTTTAAACTGTACATGGGAAATGGAATTACGAATTATAACGCATAATGTGATGTACCGCCGTTATTGTAATATCCGATGTACGAAGCATGACGTCACCGTTTCATTTCATATTTAAACGTACGCATACGTAAAATATGGATTTGATCTAATCCATAATTATTTTTCATTTCCTGCCGGTGTTTTCAATGTTATTTGTTTACATATTTATTTATTTTTTCTCGCAATATTTCTATATGAAACGTAAATTGATCAGAAATTCATTGAAACGGTATATTTTATACACATAATCAGCAATATATATATATATATATATATATATATATATATATATATATATATATATATATAATTTACACGCTACACGTTATTATACATACGTGTATACATATTCATATCATTACTTTGCAAATATTTAATCAATCAAACGCCACGCGCACGGCAGGGATATTCGCGACGAATTCGCATGAAAAAAGGAAGGGCGAATCGATTTTTAGACACGGTTTAAATAAATTATTATACCGGCTTGCAGATATGTATATGTATGTTTGATACAAATTATTATCCATAAATCTTGGTCAGCGTACGCGTTACGAGAGTTTTTAAAGCATGCCGAGGGAATCGCGAAACTGTGGTTCTCCCCCCCCCCCCCTTCCTTTGCAGCCACTGTACAAGATATGTATAGACATCGTATATATATATGTGTAAGTATCGAGTACATGGAATATACAGTATAATGATATACTTTTTGTTTCAATATTTTTCTCACCGTCGTTTTAACCTTGCGTTAATTGCTATAATAATAAATGATCATTCGCGCGCAAGGTTTTCCCATTTTAGATTTCTCCTTTTTTCTATATTCCGATAAAATATATGTATACACGTGCGGTAGAAATAATATTATTTCTCTCGGTTTCGAATATTTTTTTTTTTCACGTCGCCTGTGTTTCTTTTTCTTTTTCTTTTTTTTTTTTCTTCCATTTATGCGTCAAACAAGGATAATTCGTTCTACGTGGAATATAGGTATATACTTATATATATGGGCCATTCCACAATATTTTTTGTGTCTAGTTTTTTTTTTTTGTTTTTCTTTCGACGAGTTCTTTCCTCACATTATTTAGGTGTAAGCAAAAAGATTTCTCAGGTGTGATGGGGGTTTTCGTAATTGTTAGATTTTGCTTCGAAATTTTCCAATCTGATTAAACTGTACAAAAAATGCCTTATAAAGAAAATAAAAAAAAAAAAAAAAAAATGATAAACACGGTTTTTGAACGGAACTTTTGTCAATTTGTCGAAAATGATGAACATTTTTGAAAAACATAAAAAACGAAACTTAAAATGTAAATTCCGTCGTGTTTCCCATCGTTTTTTAAAAATTATATCCACTGACCTGAAAATTTAGAAAATTTCCGATGAAAGTCGTGTCCAAAAATTTTCCGCTCGTTTACCTCCAACTCACAGTTTCGGTTTGAATAAAATTTGAGGCCTTTATTAACTTTCACCATTTTTCACCGACGTTATACACTGTTACGAAAACCCCTATCAACTAAAATCAGAAACCGTTCATAATCGCGAAATCTCTTTGGCGACAGCCAAACAATGTGAAAAACTCATTAGAGAACAAAAAAAAAAAATCAAAAATTTGAAGGCCGGATTTGCGTGAATGATTTGTTGGAATAGCCCATTACACACGTAACACTTTGCAGCGCGTCATAAACAAGATCGTTATAAAATTATTAATCGCTCCCATTATATACTCGTACATCGTCCGTCATATTATACCCACCTTGTCGAAACACAAAAAAAAAAAAAAAAAAAAAAAGTCAACGGGAAATGAAAAAGAAAAGAGGAAGAAAAGAAACTAAAAATGCTTGAAAAACAATTGCACAAGAAGTCCGATTATACAATTTATATACCCATTTGTAATGTACGCATCAGCTGATTTTACAGTATACCTAAACGATATTGTTTAATTATTCAATGCTTGTACACAGATTATATTATGTTTATAATGTACATCGTACACTTTCGTGTGAGCACATAAAAATCGAGGGCGTAATTTGTCGGTAGGCATAATGTGTATAAAATGATAAAGAGATTAGAATCGTTCGATAAGAACAGAGCGCGAACCTTGGTATTGGTACTTGGTAAAAATTAACGATATTCGTACGATTCGTTTTTTGTAAAATAAAACGGTATACCTAGTTGTACAAATAATTTGATCAAATAACGTCAATTAAATGTGAAATGAAAATCAGCGCGAATGAGGCTACTTTGCAATAAAATTAATCCGCAAAGAGATATTGGCAAATGTAAATTGTTCGGTAATCAAATTTCCATGTTTCGAAACAATTGCATACTACGACGGAAGAAAGAAATCGATTAATGTTTGTCAAAATGACAAACGTAAATTTTCCACTCGCATCAAACTTCAACGTCGTCAGCAGCAGTTGATATACATTGTGAATACAGACAATACTTGTTATATCCATAGGTATGTGAAACGTGTATATTGTTACATACCGAGTTAGCGGCGGTACGAAATACGGTTTTATAAAAAATTTACGACATCATCGCGTTACGGTAAAATATCACGGGATCGTTATTTTCGCTGATACGTATTGTGATATATTATTTATTCAAGTACGACGCACGACTCAACGAAATTCCAAGAATAAATGAAAGTTGAGCTAGTGTCAAAGTTGATCGAGCAACTATTCAATTACAGGTATGAAAAAACCGTCGATACGGCAAAAATTTTTGCACATTCGAATAATAAATTAGCAGCGATATTTTTCCCGGAATGTTAAAAGAAAACCGTGGCTCGATTTTTCATTCGTTTCATTAATTATTTTCCGTTCTCTCTTTGTTTTATAAAAAATTTCACCTCATTCGTTCGTTTCTCCATATTTATACACACATACATTATAATTTCTATAAATTTTTCAACGTTGTATCTGACACGCGGTAAAGTGCAAATGATCATACGCCGCATTAGCATTATTTTGTACGTTAACAGGTAAGAGTAATTAGGTATCAGAATTAGACGATAAACAAACAAACGTCTCTTGCATTTCTGTGCGCGCTGAGGCATGCCTACGTAAAAGGGGTTAAGGCGAAGCCCGCTTATCCGAAAGTCGATCTCTGTAATACCGATCGAGATAAACCGTTCCTTCTCGTCCTGACTATTTGCATTCACGTGCCCCTTCCACATATTTCCCTCCCTCCCTTCCTCCTTCGACCCGCCGAACTCCTCATCGTCGGGAAATAACCGTCCGTTTCGAGTTTGTCGTATTATACATATATACATATATACGGAAAAGAAATTAGCTTACAGACGTTAAATTAACTTAATGTAAAACAAATAAAACTCATTATATATATATATATATATATATATATTTGTATACTGTAACTAAATGTATAATAATTGACGAGATACGCGTCGTTGAAACGCAAGTTGGAGGAAAGTAAAAGAAAAAAAAAAAAAAATACAATATTAGTAAAAGGAATAGAAAGAGAAGGAGATGGAATAAAACGAAGCGGCGATTTTAACGACTATTGGATCGTAGGTTGAAAAAAAATCTATATACGTGATATCGCCGTAGAGGATTACAAAATTGTTTTTATAATAGAACGTACAAGAGCATAGATTTTTATAAGATAACCTTTGTACATCGGTTAACTGTACGTGTACGTGTGTGTACAATGTTTCCTACATGTAACTCTATGCACACAAGATATTATCGAATGCTTGATCGTTCTTTGTAACACACACACACACACGCTTACGTCCGCTTATAATCAGCGTATCGATTATCGTGGTTACTGCACGCGTATTTATTACATACACCTTAGGCTGCGATATGCACACGCGTGTACGCGAAACATCAAACGAACATGGCAATGGCAATTAATATCTACTCCCCCCCCCCCCCCCCCGCCCCCCCTCCCTCGCTCTCTCGCTCTCTCTTCTTCTATCTTACAGTCCTTCGTATGCGTACGTGCGTGCGTCTGTGTGTGCAGATGCAGATGTAGAGTTGTGCGTGCACATACATTATACGTACGTAACAAGTACATATATATATATATATAGAAAAAGCACACGGATGCAGGACGAGGTGTGTTTGTCCGAGATAACGTACATAGCCAGCGGTGTTGAGGGAATGGAGGAGGAGGAGGAGAAGGAGGAAGGTTAATGACAATCGGTTATCTCCAGAAATACGAGACTCGCGTTTACACCGGGAGGAATTTATCCTTCGTTTATTTATTTTATTTGATTATCTCGCTTGACTTTTCTTTCTTTTTTTTTTCAAACTTCTCCTATTTTTATCACCCCCTTTAGTTTCAACGTATTACGTATATTATATTATACAGCATTTTTAATTAAAATTTGACTTTTCATCTTTGCGTTATTCGAAATATTATATTACATGTATTATACATACATATACATATATATATATATATATATATAATGTTAAGATCTTACTATCTCGATGATTAGAATATAACTTCCTTTGTTCTATTTTGTTTTTTCCCCCGGAAAAAATGTAGTAGCCTATAGTTAAAAAAAGAAAACATTCGAGTTCGAAGAGCGCTTGAGTTCCGTTTATTAAAACAAAGTTAAAACCGGAATGTAAATTCAGGAAACGATAAGACCGTTCTATGTATTTTAATTAGTTTACAAAGGATTTGATCGATCTCTATATTATAAATAAATCATACCATACGATTCTTACTTATACATCAGATGATAATTTGTATAATAAATAAGTTAAATGATGTGATTCTTATTCATAAATAAAACTGTAGAAAATTAGTAGTGAAGAATGTAATTGCGGCGGGGGGAAATAAAAAAAAAAAAGAAACGGGGAAAAGAGAAAAAACGTTGACTATAAAAACAAATGAATGCATAATCGAAAAAGAGATAATATATTATACGTGTATAAAAGAGCGAGGAAGAGGAGGAGAAAAGAGTAAAACGGGGGGAAAAACGAGGAGGTAAGACCAAAGAAGAGCGTGGAGTGGGGAGAAAAAAAAAAAAAATTAAAAAAAGGAAAAGAAAAAAGAAAAAAACAATGAAAAAAGCAAAAGAGAGGAGGAAGAAAAAAAGAGATGACATAGAGTTGAGAACTTGGGAGTCGAGTCGTTGCTATAGCAACCGGTAAACCGGCAAAATATTGTCCTTCGAAGGCTGTTAAGAACGGCGAGCGAGGAGAAACCCTCCGGGAACCGTAGAGAGGGAGAGAGAGAGAAGGAGGTGGGGAATATGGAAGAGAAAAGGACGGAAAGGCGAAACGAAGAAGACGTATTTATAAATCCGTAAAATATAGTCGGGTTTATTTAAAATTGATTCTACAGGGGAAAATTTTTTGCCTAAACTTTTTGTTTTTCTCTTCCATTTCATCTCTCCTCTTTCTATTCATATTCACGCATCTTTTCATATTTTCAAATGCGATGAAATTTTTCCCACCAGTTTATAATCCAGATTTGTTCCTTGCAATTTTTTTCTTATTTTTTTTTTTTTTCTATACATTTCATTTCGGCGTTACGAAAATTATGTAGACGTGTGTGAGTGTGTGTGGATGTATTATACATGTATAATATAATCTATGTATCCATATTTTATATCTTTAATTGAAACGGAATGGAGAGAATATATTTGAGAAAATATACATATACATATATATATATATAGGTATATATATATGTATATATATACGGTACATATTGATGTTTAATTTGGACAAAGGCAATAGTTGATTAAACTGCCGTTTGTAGAGATAAACCGCGTTATATGCACGAGAGTTTCAGAAGTGCGGGAGAATTTTATGGGGCGTGAGAGAGAAGGACAGATAGCGTGAGAGAGACAGAGAGGGAGGGAGGGAGGGAGGGAGGGAGGGAGGAGAATAGTAAATTGCTAAAGTCAACGTTGCACGAGGCGTGGAATTTCGCCGGGAATTGCAAGTAAATGTACATATATACATATGCATAAACAACGTATATATTTAGAAAACTGTTCAATTTGTTTACAGCCTTTCGGTGTCGTGCTTGGATCTCTTTTAAACGTCTGCGATTTATTTATTGGTAATTGATGTTGCAATTGTAATTATGTAAATGGAAAAATCACAGATCACGAAGCGTATGGAACGAGATATAAATGTTGGACCGATATGATTGATATGAAGATAATACGCGGAGGGTAAATATAATTCACCTAAATTCTGAACTCCATTAGAATACAATACGGATGGGGATATAATAATGTTTATCAACGATAAGATTTACTAAAATTCGTGGGAATATATTATCCGTTCAAATCTCGCATCGGGTAGCTATTGCTTTTCTCTTCCTCTCTCTCTCTCTCGCTCTTCCACAACCCAGTGAATTCAATATCTGTTTCGTTATCTTCTAAACCCGAGAGCGGCCATCTTGGTATCTGCTGCTGAGATCGTATTTCCGAACGAGGACACGCGATTAAGATTTTTTTTTTACTTTTTCGAACCACCTTTCTACGATTTTTTGGTAAATGAATAACAAATTTTTTTTTTTTTAGACGAATAGTACAAGCTTACACATTAATAACGAAGTAATCGAACACGTACAATATAAATATACACATACGTCGACTAGTTTTAAAGATAATTTTTTCAATTCTCGCTTTCATTTTTCACAAAGCTTCTTATACGTATAATTACACGTGTAATTTTTCAATGCACTCGATAAGCTGAAAGCAGTGTTTGGATAAATTATTTGTTGAAACAAATGGAATTTCTTTGGAATAATATTTAAAAACAAAAAAAAAAAACATACTTTCCACATACTTGATTTTCGTTTCTCTGTTCATTTGTCAAATTTCACAAGTTCTTTTACAAGTGCAGCACGATCATAAGGGATGTTTTGCTTCTGGCAGTTATAATGGTGTGATTAACGGATCACCACGTGCAGAATCGCCTTCTCTGCACGGGGGTTGAATAAAGTGAACCTGGATTGCGGGTGATTTAGCGAAGCATTGTATTTTCTCCAAATCCCGCCCTCAAAAATATTTCAACGTTTCATGAATACGATTTTTTAAAATTTTCATTTCGAAGTGTTATTTTTACTTTTAGTCATCGTCTACGTTTTCCAACCTAATCAAGTTTATACCGACGAATAATTTTCATTATATCTCTTTTAATCCCTCCGCAACGATCGTAATCAATCAACATCGATGCAACGTCGTATAATTGAACATTTAACGACCCCAATCACATGATAATAAATTTAAAGAAGTAGAATTAAATCAAACGAATCAACTGGATTCTCAACCAATTTCGAACGCGATTTCAAACGGTTGCATCGGTATTTAAACTCTTGTATAAAATTCCAGTATTTTATACATGCATATTTATAGATATATGTATCAAGATGAGATGCATATTATTATTAAACAGATCACCGTATATCACAGGAACATAATAATTAATAACATTGCGTAATAAATATCCCGTATAACAAATGAAATCGTATTTTCGTCCAGCATCGAAGCCTCCTCAAACGTCGTAGGTATTTACCCTTGACTTATGTGTAATAGAGAAGATGATAGAAAAATAGATATACGTACAGTCGCATACATACATGCACGCAGAGAGAAAGAGAGAGACTCGGAGTTAGTCGTTGAAGAGCCAACCGTCGTCGCGAACGGCAGGAGAGGAGAGGAGAGGAGAGGAGAGGATAGCTGGAGAGGAGAGACAAAACAAGTAAGTAGAAGTGGGCAACGACCGGATACTCAACCGTCCCACCTCTCACTCCGCACTCGACTCTCGTCTCTGTTGCACTTGTTATGTGCGGGGATAGACGTGGAGGGACAGGTAGATATACCGAGGCTGCCGGCCAGGTATACGATATGTGACTATACGTGTACATATCGGGATTTTTACTTTTTCCTCGTTTTCCCTCTCTTTTATTTCCTTTATCGTTCCCCCCCCCCCATTTTTTTTTTTTTTTTTTTTTATTCCCGTTTCCTATACCTCCACCATTGTATACCCCCGACAACGTGTATCACACACACACACATACACACATTATACATATATATGCGTATTACACACACGCGCGAATAAGGATTATTGTGTATTACACGAAAGTCTGCGAATGAAAAGAGTAAGGTAATAAAAATATAGAAGGACCGAAAGAGATAAGAGTAGGTACGCACAAATTATTCAATTTTTGTTTTTGTTGTTCGACTTGTTATATTGTAACGTGATTGTTGATAGTTGAAAATCAATCGTGTTTATTTGTACGGTCATTTGCATAAAATAGAGAGAGAGAGAGAGAGAGAGAGAGGATCGAAGAAGAAAAAAGAACACCTCACAAGTCTGAATTTTCGTACACCTTTGATTTTTCTTTCGTTTTCAGTTTCCCTTTTTCGCGTTATTTTATGCGCAAATGTGATTGACAACGCCGCGTCGTGAACGAAAAATTTCAAAAATTATTCGACGGATTATGTGTTTCATTCTCATTTATGGTAATAATTTGTTATTCCGTTACATGTGTATATTTACTCCGTCGTCGTATGTAATATACCGAGCGAGCGAGCGGGACGTGCGTCGTCAAACATAATGTGCCTGATAGCGGTCTATATTGGTAAATTGATAAAAATTAATCTTAATTAGACGTTGCATACTCGTGCCTGGCGGCAAAGATTCTTTCGCTTCAAATTTCTCCACGAGTAAGGTATACGACTGTCTAGATCCGCGGTGTAATTTTTTTTTTTTCTTTTTTTCCATCTTACGTTTCAATACCTCAATTTGCGTATATTAGAATACTTATCACGCATACACGCGTGCACACTTCCTTACTTACGGATTAAGGTACTCGGTACAAAAATTCTAATCAACACGCGCCTTACATTTTAAAGATAACAACAACGATACACGTTACGTACAATATCTGGAAATATTCGTGATGCATGTATACATCCTCATACGTATATTGAATTGCGAAATAAATCGATCCGTCGACACGATAAATTTATTCAGTTTGTAAATAAGAAGAAAAAAAAAAATATATGACCTATTAATTTATACCTATAATATTAAACGCATAGTTTATAAAAAGATGATCAATTAGCAAGGTTTGTTTTAATCAACGTATAACGTGATGTATTACGAATACCGAGCTTACAAGTTACAATGTTGAAGAGTAATTGAAATTAATTTGATTGATTGCGCATGTATTACGTTAATTGTATAGCTGTATATTATATTTTACACACAGATATTAGAAACTTCGTTACATATGTTGATATAACTTCAATGTACACGCATAGCTAGTGGATATAAACTGATTTGAAAATTTTCAACACGTGGTACAAGTCGCTATATGTATATATATTAAAAGTATTATATTGAAAGACACAAAAATCTATAAGCGGTGTTTTAATTAAATCCAAAGCTTGAAACCGTCCCACGATTATTGTAAATAAGTTACATACGCGTATAAAGGTTGGTATTAACGCGGCCTCTTTAATACTGACGAGCAACACGGCGCTTCGTCTTCTTCTCGTAGTTTACACACTCGCATGTGTGCGGGGAACTTGTGCTGCACAAGTTATAAATTCAGTCAGAGGTTCTCATTTCCGTCGTAAGAGGTTATCTATCTCTGCTTAAAAATGTTGGGAAAACGAGAGGTGAAGGAAGAATAGAAAAAAAAAAAAAAAAAAAAAAAAACACCAATGATAATGGAACAAAAGTGGAAAAATATCTCGATACGCGTAATCAAAACCACGAGTCGTAATTGAATACAGATGTTTCTTTATTTTAGGTATAAAAATTATTGAAATCGCAACTTTCAAAATGTCGAAGACTCTCTAGCGTTTTTGAATCGTTTTTAATATTTTTTTTTACGTGGGATTATTTACTTATTTACTTTTTTTTTCTTTTACCATAGAAATAGTGATTCTTGCATTTCTCGGTTTTTTTTACCGAGACATTTTACCAAGACAGAACAATCATTAGAGTACCTCATTAGTGGTTGCATACCGATGAAAAAGAATTCGTTACTTTCTCAAATGTAAAATATTGCATACACACTTTCTGGATAACTGTACGGTATTTTGACGCGATGAATCAGCAAATATTTGTATACACGTTACACGCGCTAATATCTGCAAGTGGAAGACGGTAGCTATGCGTCAAAGCGATTCGTTATCTACAGGGTGTTCGTTTTCAAGTAAGCGCTGCTGGGTAGGTGGTCTGTTTTACCGACATTTGTTCCCCGCGGCGATAGGCAACCCGGCATACCGCGGCGTTTGCATCGAATGTAAAATATATGAGACGCACAGTGTGTGTTTCTGCATAACTGCACGGTGTTTCGGCGCGATGAATCAGCGAACATTTGGAGGACGGTAGCAATGCGTCAAAGCGAATCGGTATCCACAGGGTGTTTTCGAGTAAAGCGTTGGTAGGTAGGTGGTCTGTTTTACCCACGTTTGTACCCCTTAGCGGCGGGCAATCCAGCATACTGCGGGTATTTACTTGGAAACATCCCGTATCTACGTACCACATGCACATACGTGTGTGCTAATTGGCAGACGAATCAGGCGTATATACCTGAATGCATATAATTTACTGGATACATGTATGTGGGTACTCAGGGTATAACAGCTTTTGCTTACATTACACGTATACCACGATGGGATAAACGTGAAATGCAGCGCAACGTACATGACGTGGAAACAGGAATCGGAGCTACGGAAACGTTTGTATAATGTATTTCATACATGCAAAACGATAGGTTAGGTCGCGTTACGTCAGATTAGTACATCTTCGCCTGTCCAAACATTATATTAGGCAAACGTTGCAGTGCGGGGCGGAGAATATATTAACATTAACATTACCATTATCATTATCGTTATCATTATCATGACCGTTATCATTATTAACGTTATATATGTACCGTAGCGAATCTCAGTTAAATGGATTTACACCGAGTTTGTGTGACTAAAAATTACGTATTCCGCCTGCATATTTTATACAATATAATATGATACGGTAGAGGATAAAATTGCTCTGCACATCCATTTAGTTATTTGCATTTTGGGGGGGGGGGGGGGGGGCAACAACAACAAAAAAACGATTAACGAAAGGAAGAAGCACAAAAGAAAAAGAAAAGACAATTGTGAATGTTTGTACCCCACGCGGCAATAAATAGAAAATTATGTGATATTTTGGCACGTGGGTGATGTTACATTGCAGTATTGATTTTAAATCTGCTGTATTTTTGCGAATTTTCGTTCAATCGAATCGAAGAAAAAAATATAATCGAACTGTTTCTAGCTTTATCTGTTCAACACGCATGCGTGTAGAATTTTATCAAGCAAAGGTGAAAAAATTATTGTTAGGTGCCCGAATCTTTGTATTGTTGCAAGTTGTGTTCATTGTATAATTTATCCCTACATACGTAACGTGTAACTATGTAGAATGTTATGTTTATATCGCACTCGTGATTAACGCTAATTTGAAGAGAAAAGAAAACGTATCCAAACGCAAGACTATAACAGATTTGAGATGGTTAACTACCTATAAAGTACATACATGATCGATCGATCGATTATTAGACGGAAAACAGACCGATCATAACAGATCGATAAATCCATCGCGGATCTCGGCCATTGTGAATACAAAATTTACGTAGGTGCCGATAACATTGAAAAATCTCGTTCTTCATCTCGACACTGGGATAAACTTTTCCTCATTATCGATATTAGGTTATTATTATTATTATTATTATTATTATTACGATTACGATTATACCAAGCTGCGGTATTTTATCGGTAATTGTTATATTGTTATGTATATACACCTAATGTTATCAAACATTAGCGAATGCGTAAAGATTTTGAGTTCCGGAATGATTTTCGCACTTCTTTAAACGCGGAATGCAAATTTCAACATCTTAATGCCGTGATTAATTCAGGTGCGCATAATAATTATTCTGATCTGGCATATAAACCAAATTTGCCTCAGACGTGTACAGTATGTACAAATACTCGAAGTTAACAACGATATGCGAAATAAACGAATGCTATCGTCAGTTTATTTGCATAAATTGTTTTCCGACAAAATTTTTCATCGATAATATCACGACTCGCACATTGTGTTGGCACTTAATGCGACCGTGCGAGCATGTGAATACACGTACATCATGTGTATTCGATGCTAAACAGGTAAGTAAAGTCGTACATCATGGATATCCAAGAACAGTGTCACGTAATTCTCTAGGAATTCTATTATACACGTAGATACGTCCATACGTGTATTATGATACACGTATAATTCGCGATCACGTGAGCAGTGCTTTGTAGGTAATGGTTTCTAGATCCTCCCCCCTCGCCTCACTGCATCTATCTGTTATTCACCAGCCGTGGGAACAGCCGGAATTATAAGCTAAAACATTGCTCATCATCAGACGAATTACCGAATTGTATAATTCGTGGTATTTCAAGTTTGTTTTTTCTTTTCGTTTTCTAACCGATTCCTAATCGTTTTATTTTTTTCTTTTTTTATATTTGTATTTTCGTTCACTCGTTCTCATCTTCGTCGATCGACGATTTTGAACGTAGATACGTACCTACATCTGTATATAAAATCGATTCAACAATGTTTTCCGCGCCGCGTCTCGCCGAGCATAGAATTTACTCGTCTAATATTGTATATACATGTATATACATATATATATACACACGTATACGTATAACGTAAACTAATTTTAAACTCTCGAATATATACGAGGTGGATATACATTCAGCTAAATAACTATACGTAAACGAGAATATCGTAAGCTCGATGTTCAAAGAACTGAGAAGCAGCTAGTCATTCAAAACTTTCCCTATTCGATATTTTCAAATTAAAAATGATGCCGTTTACTTACATTCTTCGTCATCTTCTCTTTCTACAATGTACACACGTAATTTACGAATTCAACACCCATCTTGTACATTATACATAGATATACGTATAAATATTTGCCGAGAGTCAAGCATGATTCCGATAATTTGTCAATCTGTGATGAGTATTTATAATAAACAATTTTATACCATCACTCATTTTTCTGTTCTTTTCACACGTCGCACATTTATCGTGAACGCAGTTTCTCCCTCTTTCTACATATTTCACATATTTTATCACATCTCCGGCATTTCATATGATTTTCATTTAAATAACTTCTCTTTTTTTCTATCTCTTTTTCATTTTTTCCCAAACACCCTATGCCGTTAACACCCGTAAACACGATTTCAAAAGAAACAAGAACCTTATACAAATTTACATGCAAAGGAATTGATCAAAAATAAATAAATAAGCAAAAGAAATCTTTTACATCTCTCTAAATTTCCTCAGAGCGAAAACTGCGCAAATCGCATGACGGGATCGAATATTCCACTCTTTAAGGGGGAACTTTTCTACACCAAACGCTTCAATTGAATAAAATCACTCTAAATATAACTTTCGCTCGATCGGAGTGAACTCTTACTCGAATACATTGCGAGACTGGATTATTCTTGTCCTTCTTCATTGATCCGAGCATTTTTTTCCAATTATATTAAAATATATGTCACATGTACACAGAGCGATAACCCAACGGTCAAATTTTCTAACGCGCATACGCAAAAATTCTGTAGTAAAAGCAGTTGCTTTGTCAATTCTGCCAACCGTCGTAAATACTACGAATTTAAGCGCATTCGCGTTAGAAAATTTTACAGTTAGGTAATCACTCTGTGCATACGTATACACGCACCGGTTGTAACCAACCGACACAAATGTACACAAGCGATAGAAACATTATATTATTTCTTCAAGGATCACGATTGCCCGCATGATTGTATGCAAGTGAATTTCTCTCTACTGAGTCATACAGTAATATCCAATAGACTTGTGTACAAGGTATACAATGAAACATACACATGCATATTTATATCTACTCTACAAATCCATGAATCATCGTGACGTGTATTTCACTACGAGTATAATAATCTAGGAAATCTACATGTTATTGTTACGAACACGTACATATCGATAGATATTTGCCGAATATTTTCAGTTCGGTTGTTTGATCGCTGCCTTCCGATCGTGTGTTTAAAATATGAGTATTGTGATTGCTATTGTTATCATTATAATATATACAGAGTTGAATTTCAATCAATTGACAATCGATGTAACACACATCTATCTAATATATATAAATATCTAACATATATATTTATGAATTCAGTTTGATATTAAATACCGTCGTGCCTTTGTCTACAACCGCACGACGAATATCGCAATATTACGTCATGATAATGAAAATTTACGATATGTGTGTGTATTATAACAAAGATATTTATAACCATGCGTACAGATTTATACGTCTTTAAATTGCGGTGGGGTTTCAAATTTTTCTCATCGTTTCGTATCAAGTGTAACAAATGATTGCTCCGATTTATGCGATAGTAATGAGACATTAAGAAAGAATACAGACGGAAAGAAAACGACGAAGAAAAAGAAGAAGAAGGAGGAAAGAGAAGCAATTTCCGTTCTAATCTCGAACCGTTTTGAATAACCTGTAGCAGTTGAAGAATTCGAACGATTATTTTTATTATTATACGAGTAACAAGAAGAAAAATAAGAAAAAAAAAAATCCAAGGAAATACATTTAAAAAAAAAAAAAAAAAAAAAAGTAGCTGAAAAACGATGTAAAAAAAAAAAGAACGGACAGAAACTTAGCGGGGTAAAATTTCTGGAAATGGTTATTGGTTGACATTCGATTTTTCTTTATATTTATGTTTTTTCTTCTTTTTCATCCATCTTTTTCTTCCCCTCCGGCATATTTACAACAAAAAATTGATGCCTTACGTATACGATGAGAGAAAAAGTTGAAAAAAAGACCCAGCAGCAGCAGCAGCAGCGACAATACAAGCACAATATTGAAAGAAATAAGGAAAGAAATGATAGATTTTTTTTTTTTCAAACCTACAACAATAGCTACGCATGTACACCTGTACGCGTGGATGATGTACGCGTATACCGTACCTCAAAAATACTTGATACGGCATGCATATACTACAGGTATGTAACCTATCCAACTATCCATTACAACATTCACGTATAATCACAACGACTGATCTAAATATACAAAATAAAAAAAAAAATTCTATTTTTAACCGTGTGTACAGCTCGTACGTGTATATACAACACATGCATCGTGCGGTGACCACCGTTATGTACATTTTGTATACATATATGTATACCCAAAGTCAAAAATATACATTTGGGCAATCCAAGAGGCGATCGCTTCGATAACCGCCGCACCTTATACATTTTACATTATACATTATACATATATTGTACTATGTACGACGGTGATAAATTTTCTTGTCCCAATTATCGAAATATATTTATACTCCTCCAACACGTTACCATCATTGTTATTGTTGTTGTTGTTATTATTATTATTATTACTATTTATATTATCGTCACAATCAAAATTCAATATCCTCGATCGGTATACGTATGTACATAATAATAACAGTATAAAAAATAAATTTTCAACTGATGCATGTCATTTAATGTATAATACAGTATATATATATGTGTGTGTGATACGTAGGTACAATGATGCAACGCTATGTGACAGTCAGTTTGAGTGATTATAATCGCGAGCGGGCGGTCTTGGCGTTATTACGATTATTATCGCTGTTATCCTTATTGTTATTATTAATATTAAATTAAACGTTCAGAATCTTTGCGGAAAGAGAGCAAACGTAGAGAAAGACGAAAAAAAAAAAGCACGCGACCGTGATAGATTATCGTAATTGAATGTGTATTATATTAGCGAGAGAAATTAATGCCACGTATACAGCAGGTATGTTAAGCGTATGTATGTAGTTACAAATCGTGCACACATACGTTATACACGTATACAAGCTGTGTAATAAATAATAATACAGCAAGCCGCGTTTATCTCTGAAATTAGAAAGTGACGTATGTAACGTACGTGGTGTCGAATGTGTTACACGCACCTACGTACGTATCGTACGCGTATATTAAAGTCAATTTGTCATTAAAAATTATACGGATACTTGTGTACGACGGTAGAACGAGGGGCGGGGGTTAACGAAGAGTTAGAATAAAAACAAATTTATTTTATCCAAATAATGGAATAAAAATTTCACGACGATGGAAAGAAGTGGTCCCCCCCCCCCCCCCCCCCCTTACCCTTTTAGTTGTGTGTGTTTTTATCGCTTAAAAGTTACGCAATGAAACTCAAATACTCAAGATACTCATACATAGATATAATATACAGTTTTAACATTTTATATTCTTAAATATGCCCGTATATTGAATATTCATGTAAATACATGTCTGGTATATAACGCGAGGCCATAAACGAGACTGTGTGCCTGAACGTGGAGAGGGGGGGGGGGGAAGAAACGCGAAAATATTGATTTCCCGACCCGACGAGAAGTAAAAAATCACAAATATATTTTATTACGCTACGTATAGATATGAAAAAAAAAAAAAAAAAATCCCTCCCCCCCCCACAATATATTTTATAACACAACGAACATCGCAATGAGATTAAAACTACTCGCAACATTTTAATAAACTGTTGAAACGTAAAATTAAAACATACGTGATATTTTAAGTTGAAAAAGGTCAATAATAAGTTGCAAATTTACAACGATAATTATTCTCGCGATGATCGAAATAATGTAATAAAAAACAAATAAATAAATAAATTAATAATCCCGTCGAGTATGATAATAGAATAATAATAATAATGATAATCCGTAATATAATCACCGTTCATTCATCGTACAAGTATTTTATACACGTACGTCACATACGTGCAACACGGTGAGATAGGCGATATCACAAAGCGATATATATATATATATATATATATTATACGCATATATACATCCATGTAGCAAAGTTATATACGTACGGCGTACATACATAAATTGATACAGCAATATAAATCAGGTCTAAACCCGCTATACTGCTTATACAGCAATGTGCGGGGAATCCATGTGTGTGTACGTATACATACGAACACCTGGAGTTTTTCTTCCGTTGAATCTATCATTTTCTTTTTTATTTCTTCTACTCTCTCTCTCTTTTTTTCCGCTTCCTCAATTCACCGTAGAGCAGAATTCGCGCTACGTGAGTAATAAAAATTACTTTCATGCATGCGAGTCTGAGGTAAATATGGTGTACGCACATGTACGTTGTACGTGTGTAACTCAATTTCAGGATTGTAATATAATTGAAGATCCGTGTCACGAATCGATTAATCGTAAAGTCGGTAAATTTTCTTACTCCCTTTTATTTTCTTTCATCGCGTCTTTTCGACGTGCGTTTGTCATTTTCCGTGATTAATTACTTTTTGTACGAATTACAGGTGGTTCGGGAAAACAAAATAATACGAAAGGACGATCCAAGGCACATCTTGCGACGTAGTTTTATACTGTGAAAAATTTCGTTTTCGGGAAATCGGTTTTTAATTGCAAATGAAAAAAAAAAAAGAAAAAAAAGGAAAGAAAAAACCAAAAATTTTGGAAAGAACGAAAGAAAATCCTATATTAAATTATATAAATTGATGTAACAAAGAGAAATACGAGAAGTTGCGAACCGCTGCACCGTATCTCAATGCCTCGTCTCGCTTTATAGCATACATAAGTTTAAGCGAACATGCCGCCTACTCTGCGCATACCTACAACTCTACGTATACGTGTAACACACGCGTGTATTTACACAGACACACACACACACACACACACCTTCACGCGTTTGGCAGGCACGAAGGAATAAACATCGAACAGGGAGAAACGCACAAACGCGCTTGTTACATGTATAAATACGTATATTCATACAAAGATATTTCTATGTACGACGATAAGAAAGAAAGAAGAAATTTCGAACCCAGAAAATATAATTTACCCTAGAAACCAGACGACCGAACGTTGAATGCGGGACTTAGGAATCTTCTTACTATAGTGAGACACAAATACGCGGTGTATTTGGAATAGCATTATATGTAACGTGTGACGTCACGCGTTCCATCCACGCGTGTTACAATTATTGTTGATACGTGTTGAAAAAAAAAAAAAAAGGAAATAAACGACGACACAAGGAAGGACATTTTATATAGTTGGCGGGCAGTTATGTATACGTGGTATTTAATCTATATGTACGGCAAGTATACGTACGAGGATAAAGAAAAAGTAAAAAGTGAGGAAGATCAAGACTAAAAAAAAACACTGCTCATTTAGCATATACCAATGTTACAATATACTCTCTTCATCATCGTCACGCCCGCCCGAATCCCATCGTACTTCGTACATTATTATCTTACACGTATATAATATATATATACATATATACATATATATATATATATAATATATATATATATATATGCAGAGTGAATTCTCAACTACTGAACGGTGACCGTCCGTCGTCTGTTAAAACTTAATGCGCATTCGGTAAAATCCGCGAGCAGTTTTTTGCCAGGTCGATCAACCGTCGCGAACGTAACCTCAAAAATTTTTACATTTGTCACCGGCATTTGCCTTCGACACGGACAGGTGTGTTCAAATTTTGTTATCAATATAAATTTTACGACGATTGGTCGCCCTGACGAACAACGTCTCTCGAATTTCAGCGCATGCGCGTTAAAAAATTTTAAACAAACAACGAATCGTTCGGTCGTTATAAATTCATCCTGTATATAAACCGTTATTCGTCTATCGCGGATACAACAATAACAATAAAAATACAAACAATGCAACGACAACGACACCACAATAATAATAGGAAAAAAGCAACAGGGGAAACGTATAGTATGTATGTATGTATGCATGTACAGATTCGAATTCTGTTTTTAACACTGCTGCTGCTGCTGCACGGATGCTCGAATGTAGTAAATACGTTATACTATAAGCGGAGGTTATAATTTTATCGTTCGCGCACTATGGGTATAATAATAAGTGTTGCGGTAATACGTTGAATAATAATCAACGTTTCGTTCGACGTGACGTGTATTACACACACATACAAACCGATCTACGCATATTACATTATCTGTACTTTTTCTTTTATTCTACGTACCGACAGATTGCATACGTGCGGCCGCACACATTCTACAGTTTGTGAGAAAAAATTATTTATTTCTAGATTCGACGAATTGTTGTACGTATGTATGTATATGCATGCATCTGCATACCTATTATACGCCTGTACTGATATTATAAATGGATCTATATACGTATATATTTACATGTATACAGCTGTCTCGTTAGGTGTAACAGAACGAAGTTCAACAGAAGCTTTGGAAATATGCCAGGGAAGTTTCTTTCTTTTTTGTTTTCCTTTCCGTATAACATAGTTATGTGTGTATATATATATATACATATATATATGTATATACATATACGTAGGGTACTTCACGTCGTCGATTATAGAAACAGATTTAATTAGGTTTCTAGGTTCGAATGTGTACGTACCTATATATATATATATATATATATATATGTATATACATATATATATATATATATGATACGTATACTTATAGACGATCAACAAAATAAAATAAAATATAATAAAACAAACGCAGATACTTTATATCGGTTGAAATGCGATACCATTTTAGGTCAGGTATACTTTATTCTTCGTTCTCTACTTCTTTTTATTTTTCTTTAATACCGACAATAATAATAAATATTTATTATACGTAAGCGAAAACCTGCCTGTGATAAGTAAACGATAATAATATCATTATATCGTAGAATAAATTTTGCCGTTGACTGTACCGCGTATAATACGTATAGCTCGCCGTGTATTAAATATGTACCCGTACATAGGTATAATATGTATGCATATCCACGCGTGTACAAAACCCGGTATACGCAACAATGCACACAGAAAGAGGCGAGTGTACACATACACGTATACCTATGTAGGTACAATGTATACCGTACCTACACATTTACCGAGTCGTTGCTGCAGAGAATCTAATGTAAGTATAAATAACTTTTAGTGGCAAGCCAAAGGTACAATAATAATCTCGCATGCGGTGTGGGGGCATATAGGCAAGAAAATTATGTGACCGAGATATGTATGTATGTATATATGTATATATGTATATATATAATGAATGCTGCACGAATGCATATGTATATAGGTATAATGTATAATCACGGGCATTCGAAACTTTTAATTTATTTTATTTTATTCGTAACATTCCAATTTATATTGACAAGTGATTAACGACGTACCTAGGGAACACACACACACACGCATTTATACCCACGCGTATTGGTGGCATGATTGTGGCAAAGTGTCGAAGACGTGTAAAAATACGCCTTATAATAAGAAGTAAATATTTCAATACTCGAAAACTCGATAAATTATTCTTCGCGTAGATGTGTGAAAGGTCCGCGATTTCGATGAATTGAAGTTATTTCTAACGTGTTTCATCAAAGTCTCGGAAAAGTAGAACGGAAAAAACGCGATTCGTTCACCGTGCAGATGAATTCAACCGATGAAATACTTTCAGTACACGATATTTTATTGTTGCTGTTGTTCTTGTGATTTATTTAATAGAAAAGTATCAATTTTTTCTTTTTATTTTCATCATTTCATACATGTAACGGACAAACTGTACCGAGGTAAGGAGGGTGATAAGAAGGTAAACGAAAATAAAGAGGAAAAAAGTGAAGAATGCTCGTGCTTGATGTGGGAAGAAATGGAATTAAAAGGGTGAAGGAGAAAGAGAGAAGGAGGTATTGGACTGGGCGGTTAAACGCTTAACCCGTCGTTTTAATGCTCCGTAAGGACGAAGGTTCAGGAGAGCTCGACGCTCACAATCAGCGCTTTAATCCGTGCCTCTAACGCAACGAGAGCGAGAGAGAGAGAGAGAGAGAGAGAGAGAGAGAGAGAGAGACTCGAATGTACCCTTATTATATTATTATAGCTGTGCGCCCGCAATCCGAAAAATCAGCTTAAGAAGACTTAGGCATTATACTTACATACATAGGTAAGGCGAAAATACCCATCGGAAATGAAATTATCGGCGCGAGAGAACAAAAATATGGATTAATGAATTATTGAGTTTACATGTACCGGTCGGTAATAATAGTCTTTATGCAATGATTTGCCAAACTTTCGACGATTTGATTTACAATAAACGTATCGTTGATGACATAAAGTAAAGAAGAAAAAAATAAAATAAAATAAAAAGAAAAGGAATTAAGAATATTCATACAACGCTTGAATCGTTACATCTTACAATTTTATATCCTTTGATTATTTCACGGTGGATTTCCCTTCCTTTATATCGCATAGTTTATTCTACATTTTCGCATTTTTTTTTCTCTTTTTGTCTCTTTTCGTTCTCGAACGAATTCAAACATAGTACTCCGTTTATAATCTCGCCTACAGACGATGTTTAAACATTGCAACGTATTAGAATAGATATTATACCTATACGTAACATAGTGAAACGAGTTAGAGAAGGAAAACGCGAACGATGAATAGCAACCGGCGTTTTTTGTACAATCAATCACGATGTCGCGAAAAATCGGTTTTCTCAATTTTATCCAATTTTATTTTATTATTCCCTGTTCTTTTGTCTCGCTTCGGGAAAGAACAAAAACTGGCATCCACTGTATTACACACATCCTACACCGTATATCCCAAGCAGCGGACATATATCTATCCACCCACCCACCCACCTATGTACTAAGCGGAAAATATACTGACCGTTTAACGTCGACAAAATTCTCAACGAATTTCCGACGATTTATTGACAGTTATTAATCCGTCCCGCAGACTTTTCGTATTATATTATACGCTGTACGCTGGTATACGAGCATCAAGGCCAAAATCCGTTGGCGTCGACCTTTCGCCGCTCCGCAAAGGTATGACAATTATTCACGTATCGGTGACAATAATAATAATAATATTAACAATAATAATAACAACAATAATAATAGCGACGATCGTACGATAGCAATAACGATGCAAAGATCTGGAAATGTTCAAATACCCAAATTGAATACAAATTTAAGTTTTTTTTAAACTCAATAACTTAATTTAACACCTTCATCCGAAGACGAGAAATTGTACGGAGCGATCGTTCTTTCCCGGTTTTTTTGTTTTTTGTGCGTTACATGTAGGTGAGAATATAAATCTACAAACGATAATTTTCAAACTTTGTCGACATTGAAGTAAGCCAATTGATCATTTGCATTATTCCCTCCCAAAATTCATTTGTTCAAAACGTACGATACCGTATGGATGTAACGATAATTTTCCCGTCTCGTTGAAATTCAAACGATATTACTTCGAATGCGTATACATGTATAATAATAAAAAGATTATCATTACATACGTGGCTCTGGAAAATAAGAGTGAAAAAAAAAAAAAAAAAACAATAAAAATAAAAAGGAAAAACGAAAAACAAGAAAAATGAAGTAATACCAAGGTAACACGGTAGAAAAAGCAATATCAGGACAGAAAAAGGAAAATTACGGCAACATATAATAACGATTGGGGCGCCGGACGTCGGGCGGGGCGACGGGGGGAGGGAGAGGAGGGAAGGAGGGAAGGGGGGAAAAAAAAAAAAAACCAACATTCGCGAAACAGAAGAGCGAAAAGCAAAACACGCGGCGGGGGAATTTAATTAACTAGAGGAGAACAATCGCCTCGTCGTCAAACATTTTCCCGGAATAAGGTTAGCGAACAGCAGCAACAGCAACAGCAACGGCTTTAAGGGTAAAGTAGAGGGGAGGGGGAGGGAAAAACTCAAAGTAAAATGCCTACCCGACCAGCCTCGTGCACACACGCACACACGGGCACGGAGGTGTACGACCTACCTGTAAGGTATGTATAACGGTCGTGCCTTGACTTACATATGTACGTACACAAATGCGTACTTTTGTACAATATTGTTGCTTGCTCCGAAACTTTGACAAATCGTAGCACATGCGTTAAATGTTAAAATTATATACCTATATATATATATATATATGTATATGTATGCATACACACAGGTGTATGTATACGCGTGGTATAAAATTTAGGAGGTACGTTAAAAGTTTATTTTCCCTTTTATGGACAAAAATTTCCACGACCGTGATTGGAGAGATTCTTTTCAAGTTTCAAGGTTACCAAAATTTCACCATTCCGGGCCTCCGATGAAAAGGAGAAAGGGAACAAAGAGAAACGGAATAATTTTAGTGCGAACAAGTTGTACGATTATTGCTGCCGCTTGCAGCGCCCGAAAGAAAAAAGTTACGGAAATATTTAATTAACGACCCGTCGTTTTTCTCCATACTCATTCATACGTACGTACATACGTATACCTATACATATATGCAATTGTACAATATTGTAAAATCAGCTTGTCTAATTATCTATTTTTACGTCTATGCATATAAGCGAGTTGCAGTTTCTTTCGCGAGAAAAAACGCCACCTTCTTCCAAAGCTACGTACGCTTACTATCGACTTACACATGAAAATATATATATATATATATATATATATACACACCTCCATGCATGTACCGTAAATTGTACAGAGCTATGTACATACATACATACATACATAATACAAATAGTCATATATCACGAGCACAGTTTTCCTTCTCTTTTATTTTTTTTACCTCCGCCGAGGCCGGGAGAGTTGCCTCTATTTTCATTTTTCTTTTCTCATTGGCCTTTTTTTTGCTTTTTTTTTTTTTGCTCGTTTTTACGTTCTTCGTCGTCGGTTATTATTATTATTATTATTATTTCTTTTTTTTTTATTATTCCTGCTCGCCCCTCATCTTTTGTTCCATTTCTTTTTCAACGTTTCTTTCATCTTCTCTTTTTCGACTGCTTTTCACCGTGAAACTACTTCCGACGTATATTAACGCTCTTCAATTAGGTATCGTGTAAAGCCACCCTTTCGATCTGTGTCGTCGTGTCATGTTAAAGGACGAAAAAAAAAGTTCATTTTTTTTTAAAAACGCATCAAAATTTCGTTACATAGAGCATCTCAAATAGAATATCTCAGTCAAAATTCGAGCTTTTAATATTGATATTCAGGGGTGCCTGTTTTATTTTTTTCCATTCTCCAATTCGATAAACCCGTAGAAAGGAAACGGAAAATTTTAGAATTTCTTCGTCTTTTTTTCGCAACTTGTACGTGACTTATGAACTGTCTAAATACAGCTTGTCGTAGGAAATTTCAAGCTCTATAAAAAAAAAAACAAAATAGTGGCGAGATAAAATTTTCCTAACTCTAAACGATTAAGAGATATTCGTCTATAAACATTGAGTCATCTACTGAATATCTCTTAACTGGTTAGAGTTAGGAAAATTCTATCGTCAGTATTTATTTTTATAGAGATTGAAATTTCCTATAAGAATCTGGATTTAGATAGTTTATAAATCGAGCCGGTTACGAGTAAGAATGATAAAAAAAATATCCGATTTTTATTTTTTTACAGGTTATTTAAATGGAAAATGGAACAAATAAAATAGCCACCTCTAAATATCAATATTAAATACTTATATTTCGATGAGATATTCCATCTGAAATGCTCTACCGAAATTTTGAAGCGCGTTTGAAAAATATAATTTTTTTTTTTTTTTCTGTCACACCCTAACGTAACATATTCACATATTTGTACGATTCGTTAGACGGTACGGAACAAATCATACGTACGACACGCACATTAGCGAGAAGAAAAAAAAAAACAAAATTATAAAAGAAGAAATGTAGACATATAATGTAATGAATAATTGTGCGCGAAAAATTTTTGGCACATCTTGCGGTTGCGTTCGTCTATTTTCGGCCACTACATATTCCATCTGAAACATAGTTTCTCGATGCGGTAAAGATAATACGACGCTCGCGCGATCGCCTTTAACCAATTATTCTCATTTCTGATATTGAATGTACCGTCAATTGTTTTACAGGACGTTGAAATACGTAGCGAAATTATCTATAAATATACATATAGCGAAGAATTGATTTGCCAGTCGAATGAATATAGAAAGCTGAATTGCAGAGATCATGCGATATATATATATATATATATATATATATTTAGACACACACACACACACACACACACATATATATATATATATTCGCGATTTTGGTTCTTTTAACTTTTTTTTCATTGTTACATTGTTCGTTTTCTTTGCTTATCGTTTTTCAATTCCTTTCATCGCGCACGAATCGTCATCGTTAAAAAATCAGCCAACTCACGATGACTATCGAATAAAATGTATTTTAATAATAACAACAAGTCTGTGAACTTACATAGAAGATGTTGAATAATGATAGTAATTCATCGTTTCCGCTTTAACGCAACAGTAATTATACCTCAACAGATATATTTTCTACATATTATATGTATGCTTAATGCGTATAATATCGAGATTAAAATACTTTTAAAACTATATTATGTTCAATTTAATGCGGAGCGTTTTCTTTTTTTTTTTTTCTTTTTTTATTTGTAATCCAGAAAATAATATGACAAACATTCGCAAACGAGAGAGCAAAGAGAGATTCAAGGCGCGTCGCGAAGAGAAAACTAAACATTCAAAAAGGATACGACTGGTGTTAATTTTGTATCATTTTATTGATTTATCTCCGTCGTTCGCGTATATTACGCGCAACGAGTCGTGACGAATGTGTAAGTTTATTTATCATTAACAAAAAAAAATAATAATAAATTAATTAATTCAATCATTAATTTCGTAAAATCGTTGACGATCCTAGTGCAATTACGTCTACAAGTTTTACACTTTGAATTACGACTCGTTCCCGCGTACATATCGTTATACGTATGCATAGATTTACTCGCGTATTTTAGACAAACAATATACGTATACATGTGTATACTACATGCAATGCATGTAAGGCAACCGGCGGAGGGAATTCAACGGTATTTTACCCGCGTAGCCGAATAGAAACGGGAAAATGGCAGGGAGGGAGGGAAGCGACGAAAGCTCGTTAAGCTTTTGCAAAGCTCTCAGCTCCACCCTCCCTTTACCCCCTTCTTCCTATCGCCACTTGCCTAAAAGCAAACTGTGAGCGTGGAATGATGTGGGGATTGTAAATATAACGCAGAATTGAAAGCGAGGTAAGTTTAGAAACGATTCGACGCTAATTGTATACAATGGTTAAAATTAATTATCCTATGATACGCACAACCGCGTGATAACAACAAATATTCAATCTTACGTGCAAAAGGAAACGTCGATTTTTAATCGATTTTTTTATTGTATCGAATAAACTATACCTGTACACTCGAGATAACACATTGTTATGTAACATATATTCGGAATCGATTTTTTTTTTATAAAGCGACCGCATCGTCGTTCGTAGTGAATGCAAGAAAGTTTTGAACGTGTACAACAATAACAACAACAACAACAACAACAACGAAAACAACAACGACAAGAACAAACAAAAAAATAATAATAATAACAACAATAATGAATCGCATTATAATACAAACATACGAATTTTACGGAGGAAGATAAAAGAAAAACGATTTCGTAAAAGGTAGAAAAGAAAGAGTGATGAGTGTATATTGAGAAATGGGGGAAAAAAAAAAATAAAGGAATGAAAAAAGAACGAGGATCGATGATGGCGTATTGTTTAATCGTTCAGGCCGGTTGAAAAAGAGGGAAGAAATTGAAATGGGGGCCCCCATGCACGGATCTGGAGGAAAAGGTGAAGTCGGTTCAAAGGTTATACTCGAGAGTAGCTGAAAGACGGATTATCCGATTTTCCCGGAAATCGTTATTGTAACTTTCATGTATATATATATATATATAACAACTAGGTAAGTACAAACGTATGGGGTAAAACCATAAATTTATTGGCCGCAAGCAGAGACGTAATTAAAAGAAACGACTTGTATACGTACAACATAACAAGCAGTTAAATGCATGGTAAAAGTTTTGTATATACATGGGATATCCTTATCTAGCAAATTTAGACAAAGCTCCTCGGCTAACGGAACTGGGAAATGAGGAAATGTTTCGGGGTACCACCGCTCGGCTACGTGTACAAACTTAACTTCGTAAATTATAAATACGCATGATGCATAGTCGATGATGTACGATAGCTGGTTTTTTCTCTCTCTCTCCATTTCTCTTTCTTTCTCTAAAGAGAGTTCTTTTGTATGTTTTTCTTTTTTTCTTTTTTTTTTCAACTTTTGCGAGATAAACCTTATACACGTACGAGCCGAATTAATTATTTCCTCCATTCGCTGAAATGCAATAATAAATGATTTAGTCTCCTCACGTTTCCCCGTTCCTCCAAGCGTATTGGTATGTTATTACCAATATTGTTATTATTGTTATTATTATTGTGATTATTATTGTAAATGTTTGAAACTACGCCACTTTATATCCATGCGACAGCGAGCACACGTATGTATTACATACCTATGTATATACATTATACATGGGCGTTGTCTGAAGTATTCAAGAAAAGGGAAGGTCGAAAACGAATCAAAGTTTTCCAATAATTCAACCGAATCCAATCGCAAACGTAGGTACCAAATTCACGCACGATCTATACATACGCATATATTATATAACAATAACAATATCGTGAAAAAAAAATTGGCAAGTTTCCCGTGAAAGTGAAATTGAATCGTCTGCTTTCAAAATCGTTTTTCTCTCTCTTTTTCGTCATTTCTCAAGAATGAAATGCTCGAGGAAATAGAAGATAAAAATAATAAACGAAGAGAAAAAAAATGTTGAAGAAGAAGAAGAAGATGAAAATAAATCGTGGCAATTCATTCCACGAGTGTAAAATAAATAACGAACAACTTCCTTCTGATCGATATTCTCAACAATTCTACGAACTATGGAGTAAAATAAATAAATAAATAAATAAATAAACAAATAAATAAAAAAATAATTAAACAAATGTAGAAAGAAAGAAAGAAAAGGAATAAAAAAAAAAACTCGTAGAATGACGACAATCAGGAAGTGGAGGAAGAAGAAGATGATGCGGCGTAACGTATGTCAAACGTGTGTATGTTGTATAAATGATGTTGCGAGCCTGTTATATGTTAGAGAACATTACACTAGATCATTCCCGCGACGTTATAATTATACGACGCGTACACGTAAAACAGATCCACGGTTGCTAGGCCGGGTAATTCTATATACATAATGTATCGCAATCGTCGCCATATTGAGTATCTTGACTATTACATCCACCTGCATATAACGATACACGTTCTTGTATACCGGGCCATTACAGTATTATACACGTATTATATTCTACTGCACTTACGCCAATAACGTGTCTTTACATCCCGCGCGTCAAATTATATTACACGATCATCGCTTTCTTGCAATAACGCTCTAAGAGTTTCAAAATTGCCGAATAGACTTGAGCTCTTCGTCCTAGGAGAAACGAAAATAATAGGAAAAAAAAAAGAAAATACGAGTTTGGCGTCAATTATTTTCTACCCGATAAGTTGAAAAATTTAATGCGCTGACAAATAATTTTTTTTAACGTCACTAATATACGCAAGTGTGTATAATGTGTATACCAAATATTTGCTGGACATAAAGATCCGAGATTTATGTAATTATTATACACAACTAATATTATCGTCAAAGATATCAAGTTAAATAGTAATGTTTATACACACACACATATATATACATATATATATATACACTAGATTGTCGGTCGCGTGGAATGCGGCTGCTAAATTTAGGTTTTTTCACGTTATATCCATTGCAAGTATATACGTACATTATACATATATCGTGCATATACACGTATCTGTAAAATATAATATATATATATATATAGGTTGTACAGGTATGCCTGCAGCAGCTGATATTATACACAGGTATATAAAAGGCATAATCTCTATTATTTATACGTATATACATAAATAGCTACCATAATCTTGTACCTGCAGTGATATTGTATGTATATATTTATAAATACCTGAAGTTTTCTGTGAAACTCACTACCCGCCGCTAGACAGACAACCGAAGCTAGATATTTCTACTACCTGTGTATCAAGATTCTACGACGATGTCTTACAATTAGATTGGCTTTATGATTATTGTGCACGAAAGTGCACGACGAAAAACGCAATCGCAATATTTTTCAAAATTTCTCGACCCAACGTGTTTGAAATATGATTTAAAAACTTGTGTCTCTGTGTGATTAGAGATATTTCTGATTTTTTACAGATTTTACAAACTGAGTTTTTGTTTTTCAAGTTTTCTAATCATACCTGAGATAATTCTGTAAAAAATGCTATCGCATTTTTCGTCACGTAATTTCATGTGAGAAAATCATAAATCTAATCCGAGACATCGACGTGAAAGAATCGCGATCGAGGTGAGTTTGACAGAAAACTACCGACACAGTATCATTGCATAGATCTGTAAGGTTGGCAGGTGTATGCAGGAAGGTAGTTGGGTACGTGTCACAGGTATAAGATGAACAATCCCTACATACGATAGGTTTAAAAGGCCCCCAAAGAGGTTTAGTTACGATCGGACGATACAAATGCATTTACAGGTTCTTCTTCTTTCTCTTCTTCTTTCTCAGTTCCCTTAAAATACATTGCACAAAACTTGGACGAAATAAAATGAGAATTTTGCCTCCGCCGCATCGTCGGTGATAAACGAAGAAGAAGAAGAAGAAGAAGAAGAAGAAGAAGAAGAAGAAGAAGAAGAAGAAGACGGCGAGGGTTGACGACCCTTGCATAGTCACAACTTGGGATTTGGAGAAGAACGTGGGAGATGAAGGAGGGGGGGAGTAAAGGATAGAGATAAAAAGGTTCCAGGACCGAGTTATAATACTTCGGTCGAGAAATTTTCTATTATAACGAAAAACTGTGTGTTTACACGCATACACGTGCACATATACGTACATTAAACATGTACGTACGTATGCCTCTACGGTGGAGTATATACGAGGCTTTTACAGCTTCGGAGCGTAATTGCGTATAATGGCAGTATAACACAACCGAAACTCGAGGAGGCCGAAAATGTTTCTATGATTTATTAAGCATCGGGCGTGGAGTTTCTACCGAGGAATAACCTCCTCTTTCTACGGCATGGGCCAAATCTACGTAATACAAGCTTGTAAAACGAACTTATACCTGTATACGGCTACGGATCGCCAGAGAATCGAGAGATTACCATAACCGAAAAATACGATATGGGAATGATATTGCAAAGCTTGTTTGTATTCGATAATCGATTCGCGAACAGAAAATAAATAATTAATCACGATTCGTAAAAATTCGAACAATAGTACTGAAATTATAATTCATCCGGGTATAATTGTGTGCGACCGAATTTCACGATGTTTGAATTATTCTTTTTCTTTTTTGTTCTACGTCTACTTTAACGGTACGTCAAATTTTATTCGACACCGGATAGATCCTCGAATTCCCGTTTTAAATTTGTTCAATTTTCAAAAAAAAAAAAAATAATCCACAACACGTATATCGGATCAACAGAATATCGCATTTAGTATTTCTACATAACGTTCCGAAACCTCGACTTTTGACCATCTCTATCTTCAAGAAACATCAAATTCAATCCGACGTGAAACGTGTACACATATGTGTGTGCGTGTGCGTGTGTGTGTGTAAAATCGAATACTCTGTACTCCCAAGAGTGATATCAGGTATTATAAACGCTGCGCTGCGAAGTTAATATTGTATTTTCTAGTGAGCAATTCTCGTGTGACCGGTTTGTATCGGATTACGTACAATGACCAATAATAACAAAAATGGACAGTCCGACGATGTTAATACACTCCGTTCGTAGCTGCTGCTGCAGCAGCACACAAGGCAGAACCAGCGAGGCTGGCCTTCCTTTCAACGGACCACCTCTCCACAGTTTTTCTCTCAACTTGCCAGTTCTCTCGTAGTATACATACTCGCGGCACCGGCGGCAATAAATAAATGCATACGTACACGTATGTGTTATATAGCTGGTAGATGATGCGTTATACGTATGTACGTACACGCGTGTACTGTATCGACGCATGAAAAAGCCGGAGAGATAGAGATAGAGAAGGAGAAAGAGAAAGAGAAAGAGAAAGATATGCGTTAAAACTTGCGCACATTTTTACATGCATGTGTTACATATATAGATACGTCGTTATATACCCGGTGTCCCGATATTATAAATAATCGTACAATACGATAATTATACACCTATGGTTTTTATCGATCTGTTAGATTCGTGTTTGTTATTCTCAACTTTCACATATAATCAAGAAAGTTTATGTAAATGCCTGTTCTTTACGCGTACGTACTAACGGTGGGTGAAAAAATTATGTGTATATTGAATATACAGAATAATTAAGGAACGGGTGACAAAACTAAAAATATATAACCTCATAATTGATTAATTATACTACGTGAAAAAAAAAGGGGGAAAAAATATATATTTTCTTTTTTATCGATGATAACAATTTATCGCTAGTCATCACCGTTTTCACCCGTGTTATTGTACCGAATTATTTTTTGCACCAATTTGCAAGTCCACATAATATATGTATATAATTTGTACAAACCGATCACCGGGTATAGAGACTGGATACTAACCCATAAACACATTCAACCGGCAAGTATATAAAATAAGCTTTCACACCGCGACTAGTAGAAGATGAGGAAAAGAAGAAGAAGGATGAGGAAGAGGAGGAGGAGGAGGAGGAGGAGGAAAACGAACACGCATACATGCCGAAGCATGAGCGGCAACAGAAACGAGACACACACGGCGCGTGCTTTTATATAATATAATGTAACATGTGCACACACACATACGTACCATGATGTGTATGTAAATTTATGTAAATTGAAGCGCATATAAGTCAAAGACATCGCGTAAGTAATATAATCCATTCATTTAATAATTTTATACGTGATCGATGTTGTTGTTGTTGTTATTTTAATTATTATTATACGCGATATCGACTTTTCTTTATTAATTATTGATGTTTTAACATAATAATCGACGTTACAATTTCGATCAAAAAATTGGCACATCGCGGGAAAGGAGGCCATAAAATGAATTATACATTATTACACGCATTACTGTGAATAAATAAATTTCTGCTGCAACTAACCCGGCCCTGCATCGAGTTACACACGCTATATTATACGCAACATGTGCGTGTGTGCGTGTATAACACGATATACGTGTAGTATATGTACGAGAGTTATTTAAGCGCGGAGGATTGAACGCCGAAAATAAAACGGAAATGCCTCCGACTACGTATATATATACACATGTGTACAATCATACATACATATATATGCTATGTAACACGGAATATGTATATATATATATATATATATATGGTGAAATAGAAGGATTGAAATGCGGCAAATTTTAAGCCCTGCGAATGCCGGAGAATTTTCTGCGACTAAATTGGATTTGTTGGTAGTTCTTCTTTCTTTTGTTTTTTTTTTTTCTATGTAGTTACCCGTAGCGTTATTATACATTAAAAATGTAACCCACGTTCAACTGTTCAGCAAATAAATTTCTACCATTATATTACGCACCGGTATGATTTCTTTTCCAGGTAAACAATAACCGTCGTACAATTATGCGAGTGTGAAAATAACGTGCAAAAATATGTTGTACCGATGTTGTTATTATTATTAATAATACAGGTATGGTAATCACGTTCAACAACAAGTCGTGCATTCGTATATCGATAAAAAGCAAGAAAGGAAGAAAGAAAAAAAAAAAAGAAAGAAAGAGAGAGTGAGAGAGAGAGGGGGAAGATATTAAAAAATTTACCCTCGATTTTATATACATTACACGTGTATATATTTTTTTTCTTTAAAGTCTGCTCAAGTATTTGTACAATACCTAATCCAATATTATCGGGCTTGCGAAAAACAAGGTTACGCTTGTTTATGGATTTATATACGCGTTTGTAGTACAGAGACGTATATACATGGTATAATAATTACGAAACGGCAACAATTTATTCCGCGAGACCTTGCAGCAGTAGCAGCAGCAGCAGCAGGCGCCGCTAAAGCACAAGTTTCTCTAAGCAACATCAACGTTACATTCGTTTCGTATGAAATTTTTTAACGTTGGGCAATTGAACGAACGATCGAAACCAAGCAAAGTTTAAACGTGTGTTGAAAAAAGAATTACAATTAATTATAGCGTATAACAATAGCGTAGACGGAACTTGAGTTCGAGACTTCTGAAGTAACATGATTTAGGCATTAAAACGCACATCTTACATCTACGTACGTATGTACATAACATAATATCGTAATATAAATTAGAACCGTGACACAGCGGGTTATCACGTTCGCGTTATTATACATCTCGAGCAGGCGGAATATAATACAATACGATAGCGTAGTGGGAATGCGTGTTATATTAACGAATGTGTGCGATAGCATGGGCGTGAAAATCGCGACAAAGCGTTATAACTGTAAATAGAAATGAAAATAAAAGAAAAGAAAAATGTAAAAAAAAATACCGGGTGAGACAAGAAGAGGGAGAAATTTCGAAGTGTGAGATATGAAAGAAAGAAAGAAAGATAAAATTGGAAAATAACAAAAATGGCAGGAAAAAGTACACGTCTTATTGCGCGCGATGGCGGGATAAGTGAGTATTGTTGTTATTATTGTGGCTACCAACCGACGACGAATAAAATTCCGAGGCATTTCCGAGAGGTCGAGAGCGCTGCAGCGATTGGTAATATTCATTTACTTCGACATGTGCACACATACACGCGCGTATTCCTCCCCCCACCCAAGGCTATGTTAATTCCGTTTCTTTTTTCTTTTTTTCCTCCCCCCTTACTTCCTTTTATTTCACGATTCGAAGAATCAACGAAATAATGTATCAGATATAGTTAAATGTGACACGTAATGACAATATAGGCCGTTGCATGCGGAGGGGAAAGTCGCTACGAGAGAAATTCGTCATCAATCACGAATTCGATTTAATTCGAGAATACGAAATATTAAAAAAAACACGCGATATTAATATTATACATATATGTATATATACACATGTATGTAATAAGATATATCTGCCGGAGTTGAAAGTATGAAAAACAAAAGGCAAATCCAGTGAGAAAAAAAACAAGATTCTTCATTTATTTAGCATATATACGACTCGAGAGCTCTCTGCACAAGTGAAATAAATTCAATCGATTTAAGCGAATAATCTTGTGCATAAACAAAAAAAAAAAAATAATAAAAGTATCACCCGCCTGCATGTACTGAAAATTTTTCTTCGTTCGTTGCGTTGAAAAATTCATCGACACGAATTCAACCGAATGTGAAAATCGTACCAACTTTTCGTGTATAATCTCAAGACATTTTTCTTCAAAATATTGTTCCCGGTTTCGCGACGATAAATATTTTGCAATCTCGCAACTTACGCCGCTCCGTTTGATCCTCTGTTTCGTTTCGCGAATACCCCTTGAACGAACAAGGAAGAAGTAAAAAAAAAATGTTATTCGAGGAAAATAATGAAAAAATATAAAAAAAAAAACAAAGATACCAACAAATATCGGGCAGTCAATTCGTTACACGTTGTGCATTGTTATTACACCGCCAACGCGCATGCGCGTGTGAGAATAACAAGACCGATACGCAAGTCACGCAACGGGCAACGAGAGAGAGAGAGAACATTAAACAACGTCTAAATAGAATTGGAATAACGGGTCCGCGTCCCTAACTTTTCTCCTTTCCTTCCATTTTTTCCCCTCTGGTGTTTCACCCCTGTTGCCTCGCGGATCCCGGCAAAGCTCGAACCCTAATGTTATCATGTGAGGGTTAGCAATATTCTCTTTGCCTTCGCACACAGGTAAGGTAAAAAGTGAGCCTTCGTTGCTCGCTCGCGATCGCTATAAGCGTAAACCCGAAGCTTCTGCTACTGCCTGCAGCCTACCAAAACCCGTCTAACGGGTGACTCCGAGACGTATTATCTCTGTTCTACGATAGTCACGTTATCGCGGACAAATTCAATTCACACGATAAATTCTGTACGTATACGCACACACACACACACACACACATATATAAATCACGGATCCCATTTTCCAAGGTTTTTATCTTTTCTTTCTTTTTTCTATTCGGCGCGGCGATCCGTCGTACGATTGGTTTACTTTTTATAGCTATTGATCGATGAATTCTTTTTTTTTTCATACTTTGTGTTTTTGCACAGTCTCGCAAAACGGATATAACGAAATTGCATTAATTTTTTTGTCAACTGACAGATAATAATGTGTGTACGTATAGTTTAATAAATCGATTGTGCATTGGTTACGCGTGTAACGATAATAATAATAGTAGCATTAAAAGATTGTGCGAAAAAAAGAAAATTGATTGATTGATTGATTGATTGATTGAAATTTTGCTATTATACTAGAATCGAAATATACGATATTAATTGTTTGTAAAAGTGTATATAGGTATATAACAAAAATGATTTTCCCGTGTTAGCTATAAATGTATTTATACACATCATATATCAATATATACTGTATAATATAATCACGCAGAAGAGTAACTTTGATTATTTTCCACCGTGATTCTGTCGCGTAATTTCAAGCTGCAAATATTACCGATACCTATCGATTAATTGACGTTGAAAAATCTGCAGGTTAAGAATATTTGTCCGTGAAAAGAAGAAACGAAGAAACGTCGAATAATTTTTAAACACCCTGTAGGTATCGCGTGTGATACACTGTGCTGTATATATCCCTCTTTCTCCTTTCTCCCCCCTCGCCTTACTCTCATTTCCTTTACTTCGTCTAGCTCTCGTCCTCTCTCTCTCTCTCTCTCTCTTTCTCTCTCTCCCTCGCGCTTTTGAGTAAAACTCGGTCCAAACAACACAACCCACATCGAAAGGCTCCTCTGTAGCCAACCAGACAACCAGCCTCCCTCTCGTCGAAAATCTGCAAACTGCCTCCCTCCCCAACCCTCCTATACATTATATTATTATACGTATAACAGTCACCCCGAAATTCGTTCCATCGAGCGAAAACCGTGAAAATAGAAAAACAAATCTAATATACCTGTTGAAAAAGTATAATACTTTCACCCGAAGAAGAGAATAAAAAAAAACTGCAAAGATTTTTCCAAGTAATCGTTTCAAACATTGCAGACGAAAACATTTTACAATATTGCGGATAAGAATAAAAAAAAAAAAAAGAAAAATTGAGAGGGACGGAGAGAGAATGCGAACCTTCCAACTTTACGTACCTCCGACGAATTTAATCTTCTCAACATTTTATTGTTCGTTAAATATTTTTCTTTACCATGCTGTGTAGATAACTTTGAAAATTCCAATAATCCCCCCCCCCCCCCCCCCCAATATTTTTGTTGAAGGAAACTTGAAAAAAAAAAAAAATGAATTTCGTCACCAAATTCCGAATGAACAAATATTATACAATACGTAGATAAGTATATTATATCCACGATTCGTGTAATAAAATTCATCAATCGCTGTAATGAACGTTATTAAAAATAAAAAGTGTTCCTTGAACTTTCACCCTTTCCTTGTAGTATGCGTAAGTGCATTTAGCGCAAAAATAAAAATCCAACACCAAACAAACACACACATCCATGTAAGACGCGGGATAATCAAACTCGGCGTCATTCGATCAATCCGCACCGAATTGGATTAAAAACTTCGATCATCGACCAAGACGCCTCGACGTACGCTTTGTCGCTCTAACCATCTATCTATATAAATTACACACGGGTATATAAATGCATGTACTGCACCTCGCCACCCTTCACGTACGTACATACGTGTATATATTACCTACATGCATATCCTCCACTCTGGAATATGTATCCCCCCCTTCCCTGAAATCCTCTCAAAAGTCCGTTGAACCGAGTGCAGATTTTCTATAAAAGCTCAGATACTTTTTTCGCAATAATATTTATTTTATTTTATATCTATCGTTATGAAGAAGCAATCTTGTAGGCGTTAATACGTTTATTGAAAAGAAAAATCATAAATTTGTTCGTTTCATTATTCTCCTTTTTCTTGTTGCACGATAATTTTACATACGTATTAAAATTAATTGGATATTCTTTGGGAAATGAGGTTTCGAGAAGAGATTGGTAATGAAAAAGAAAATGAAATAAAATAAAATAAAATAAAATAAGGAAGGACAACGAACTCACCTCTCCGTGAGTATCTCTGCGTCCGTCTGGAGTATTTTCCGGTAGAAAATATAGTCTGAGCGAAGCGAGAGGCTGATTAGGACCCCGACTATCGAGCCACAATAGCTGCAGCTCGCCGATGCTAACCAAGTCAGCATCGTTCCAAAGTTTGGTTAGGAAGAAATTTCCCAAACGAAGCACACGACCGTCGCCGATCCTCACTGCTTTGTAGAATGTGTAAGGTCCGTGGCTAAAGCACGCACCGCCAAGGAGCTGAAAACAATTTCACATTTGTTAGAGGAAATTATTAACATTTACATTTAAATCCCAAACAAGTCCGTTTCATATCGAGATGGATATATAATATAGGTATAATAATAATAATAATAATAACAATAACAATAATAAAATGAAACGGTTGATTTTATTTCTTCTTCTTTCCTTTTTAACTTTTCTTTACAATCAACCGACGCAGATTACGATGACTAATCGCAAATTTAAAACGTGTAATTACGATCTGTCAAAGTATAATAAAAGAAATGAAAACAATAATTGATCAAACAGCAGGCAACGTTAGATCGCATCGACGGAATTAGAAGAGAGATCTGAAAATAAAACTTTTTGTTGGCTATCATCTCGTTGCCAGGTTTCTTGGTTTTTTTTTTTTTTCTTTTTTTTTCAACTATATACTATACATAATTGGAGTGCGCGGAGAAGAACGGTTGGCAAATGATTGAGAAAATAATTTCGAATTAAACGTTCAAGTAAACGACGACAAAACGAACGTAAGAACAAGCGTAGACAAAATCACTAATAATAAATGAATGAATGAATAAATAATTAAATAAGGAAATAAAATAAAATATTTGTTAACACATACATAAATATCGCACAGCGTTTTGATTTACCGATAAAATATAATTAAACGAACAAACAACCGCAGCGTGTCGCGATACGTATTTATTTGATTAATAAAAATACCTCGAACAACAATGTAATAAGAAGCAAATCGAAGGATTGAAGAAAAATTTCGACAAATTGTCCAAGCGGGTAATATTCCCGCGTATTGAACGATTAGAAGAATATACACCTACGTGAGTATAACAATAGTAATAATAAAGACAACGATATAAAAATCGTGTTAATATAATCGATTAAAAATTCATCGACACAATTTTTTTTCTCCTTTCTCAAAATGTTGTATTTCATCCTGCGTAAGCATTGCGTACTCGACGATGTTATACCGCGCTGCGCATATACATATTGTATAAGATTATAGGTGTGCTGTATACATCACGCCGAAACGTGTAATTCCAGTTCACTGCATCGATATAATAAAATTGATTGGCTTTGCGTCGAGAGGCAGTCGATTGCGATGAAACAAAGCGTGACTCAAAAGGAAAGTTTATCGTATCGTGTCAGAACCACGCCAACCAACTATATACCTCACTGTACAAGACAAAGTACACCAGCGATTGAAAATAATACACATACACATACACGTGTATGTATATATATATATAGTACGTCAATATAATATATAGTATATTATAATATTATATATACTGTGGCAAATTGCGCACCGCCGTAAACCACAAAAACAACACAATACCGGGCGATGAGAAATAAGAACGAAATTGAAGTGAGAAAAGGAAAACTAAGAGTAACGTGAAACAAAAATAAATTTTAAAAAATAACGCCGGGACAACGTACATGTATGTAAAATGAAGAGGGAGTGGGGGTAAAAATTGAATCAGCGAGACTCCTCGAAATATCGCAAATAAATATCTGCGTAAACATTTGCAATCGAACGCGACCGTCATACGTAATATAATAATAATTTAACTATTAATAATAATGACAGTAATGGTAACAAAGATAATCGCAAATAATGGGAAGAAATTCCTGAGAAACGTGCAGCAGATTGATCGACTGTCACCGTGTGTACATGATACGTCCATTATTATTTTTGTTGTTGTTGTTGCTGTTGTTGTTACACGTGTATATGTATAATATATAATGTACTCGGATGTAAGGATGTAACAGGCATGTGTGTAGATGAAAATGAAATGAGGGAGTGACAATTGAATACCGGTTCTAAGGTGGTGGCGTTGCTGCTGCTGCTGGCATGGCTCCTCTCCTATCCTCTCCTCTCCTCTCCTCTCCTCTCCTCTCCTCTCCTCTCCTCTCCTCTCCTCTCCTCTCCTCTCCTCTCCTCTCCTCTCCTCTCCTCTCCTCTCCTCTCCTCTCCTCTCCTCTCCTCTCCTCTCCTCTCCTCTCCCTTCCTCTCGACTCCTCGGCTATCTTGAAGCCCCGTGCATTCGAGTTCTCGGCCGTTTGCTTACACGGCGCGCGGGATTTTAAGTAAGTATGTGCGTGCGTGTGTGTGTGTGTGTGTGTGTGCATTGATTTTTAAGTGGCTCTTACATGCACGAATGCTTACTTAAAACAAGGCTTATCTGCATAGAAAACTCCTCGATGGAAGATATAATAAGATAGAAAGAGAGAATAATTGGTGTTTGAATAAACGAAAATGGTGAAACAATACTCAAATCTTTATAATCCATGCCCGTGTTCGTTTGTTCTTTGTTTTTTCCTCTTCTTAAAACAAATGATCGCAATGAAAATAACAATAACAATAACAATCATGATGATGATGATGATGATGATGATGATGATGATGATGATAACCACAACAACAACAACAATTTTTACACGTATAATACAAAATATATCCTAACGGAAATTAAATTCGAGATATTTATCAACTGCAAAAGCGTCGAGAAAGAGTAATTGCATGTATTTTAATTGCAATGCCAATTTCAATGCCGGAAATTATATTTTCTACGTACGTACGCTGTAAAGTAATTAAGAGTCCGTCGTTATCGTACATACATCGCATGCAATACGCACACGTGTAACAACTTTTATGACACTGCGCTATTTATAAATAATCAATTATAATTATACGTATGCACGTATAACGAACGTGTGAGAAAAACTCGGGTTTTTAGACCACTGATGGTGTGATTCTCGCCATTTATTGCTGGAGAAATTTTCATTTCCACTTTTTTTTTCATATCTTATGTACGATGTACACGTAATATAGATATACATGTTGCAGTATCATGTATTTACGCGTCAGGTGAACGTTGAGAAATATAAAAAAAAAAAAAATCAAGAAAAACCAAAGGAAGGTAAAAATATTCAAACCACGTTTAGAAAAATGTTCAATTAATTAACTGAACAATCGTATCAATTATTGGCAGTAAATTTCACATTCGAAATTTGTTTATTGTATTTTGTACGAGTTTGAAGATAATTATTTAAATATATCTATTCGGCGCAAGACTAGAGGTATATGACGTACAATAATCTATAGATATTCGTATAATAACATCATTCTTTGACCTCGTTTTCTAACCCGACTGTACATCATATCCCCCCCCCCTCGCGCCCCTTCACCTCTTCCGACCCCGCTCGACTCGATCCATCCACGCTTTGCAACGATTTTGCCATTTCTTCTTCTTTTGCTAATATTCGCGCCATATTCAGGCCTCGGGCACGATTTGAAATTCAACAAATTGTTTTTTTCTCCCATTCTTTGCATTTGGTTTTTTTTGTCTTATTATTCTCACTGTTTTCAAGGTTACTGTAACGTATCTAATATCACATTCCTCATCGTCACAATTTTTCCAATACATTAAATCATTATCATTTATACCGACAGATGGGTCATAGTATCGTACGTATAAAGATTATAATTGTAGAATTCAAAGTCAAGTAGCAGCGTCGATAACAGTAAAAAATTACAAAAACAATAGAGGAAAACTTGAGCCGGAATGGTATAATTAAATAAATGTAAGTATACCGATTGTTAGATGCGAACCGCTGAAATAACTGCATGGTCGACGAGAAATATAATCAAATGAGAACCACTGTCATAACTATTTCCAATGTCTTGAAGAGTGGGTGTACAGTCAGCGCAAAGAAGTGCGACGATGGAGGGAAAATAAGGAGAAAAAGAAAATTTGAAAAAATTAAAAAACAAAGACACGCGCACCCGTCCGCGTATAAATATATGTATGTAGATAATATTCCCCCGAACACATACCGCCGACATTAGTATTTATGGCGTCAATCTTCATTTTACCTTCCCCCCCTCCCCACCTGAGTCTCTCCGCGACTGCTTTTAGTTCTCCCTCCTCCTCCTCCGCCGCCGACTCAACGTTTTCTACCTACTTCGTTGTGTTTTGTGTTCATGCGCAATGTCGTGGAACCACGCTCTTTTCACTGTGTCGAATCTAACCCACATAGACGTATTTTATAATTTACACACACACACACACACACACACACACCCAATCCTTTAATCTGTACAATACGAGTATACGATTCTATTTCCATATGTAACACATAATATACTTCACGAAATAATAATTATAATAATGACAATGATGACAGTAATAATAACAACAACAACAACGAGATACGTATCAACGTAAAGCGAGTACACGATCGAGGAAGAAAATAAAATATAAAAATAAATGAAAAGAAAACAAACAAACAAACAGTATGTAAGAAAAAGAGGAATTGTATCTTGTATAGGGATAATATTACATGTCGGGTTGTGCATGTGTGGGTACGACAAAGATAAATTAGTAATTGTAGAATAATAAGTATTCGGTTATTCTTTATTTAACCCTGATGTTGGCTGCACTGTACCTATATGCATAGGGTGTAGATATAATGATAATAATATAGATTGTTCAAAAGCGTAATCGTCATTTATCTAATTTCCCCCATTCAGCCAGCAAGCAAGCAAGCAAGCAAGCAAGCCTGCCAGCAGAACGGCAGACCGGCAACAGCGGCAGCCGTATATAAGACAAGTTGAACGAGCAGTAGAAAAAACGAACAACACGCCGACTCGGTGTGTTATGCATATGCCAGAGTAAACAGACAGGCACGTATACACGCGAATGCTGTATACAACAGGTACAAAAATGATTATAAACGTCGGCGGATAAGTTAAATTTTACGTTATCAATATGTACGAAACATTCGAAAAGGAAAAGAAAATTTGAAAAAAAAAAAAAAAATTGATAACGTCCGAACAATCACGCAATTACACCGGTATTATATATAAATGTAACGTATCGCATAGGAGGTCTAAAAATGTCGAGAGAAGTTTAGAAATTATCGTACCGTACGCCGCTGCGTCGATTGAGCGTGTGTAGGAAGAATAGGAGAGTTATATAAATACGCAGTGTATGGAAGAATGAGGAAAACGAACGCGTATGCATATGTAGATATAAAATACAAACAAATATTTGTTGAGAAGTTCAAGATTCATTACTCATTGACATTGTCGCTGTTGTTGTCATTGTTATCATCGTCATTATCTTTATAATCGATATAGTTCACGGCGAACCAACAACTTTGCCCTCCTTATCTGCCTTATTGTGCGGCCCTGTTGCACGAGTAATCCTATAATCCGTTGTCCTATGTACGACTATATAACACAAACACTAAAACATACCGTACGCGTACAATACGTATATACAAGTGTAATAATAACACGCGAGTTTGTCAAATTTCCTTCTCACTTCACACTTTCCAATACCACGCAAACAAACACACACACACACACACACGATACTTCACCTTCGTTTCTCCGACAATCAGTCTCTGTGTGATTCCTCCGTTTCATCTTCATCTTCAACACCTTTTACCCATGCACGTACAACGTATGCCATTTTTACATTACGTACGTAACGTACGCGACATACGGCAACTTCAAGTTATAGATTAGGTTAGGTTTAAACGAGCACACGGCTACGCGCAGCAACGTCGAGTGAGTCAGACAAAGAAGATAGATAAATTACGAACGAGTGTCCGCGTGTGCGCGCATCGTAGAGACATTATACCTACATACGTACATGTGCACACGATAGATGCATTCATATTGCGCTAGTCACCGTTCTCTCTCTCTCTCTCTCTCTCATCCTCGTCGTTGCACACGTGCGCTGCACGAGCACCAGCCAACCACACGGCGTTTCGTTAGCTTCGCGCGCATTTTATATCTCTCTCGCAGAGTTACGCTAGCGATCTCAGAGAGGTTCGGGATTGACGGTAAGAGTGGGGGTGGATCGAGAGAGAGGGCGGGAGGGAGGGTATCGAGGGGAAGTCGCCGCGCGCATGATCCTTGCACACGTCTCTACGCATCTATGCGTGTAGACGTCGCACACAAGACAGTCGCGTGCGTGCAAAGACGTATTACAATAATATGCGTACGCATACATTTAGCATGATCTGTCGTTAGGTGGGGAGATTCATTTGACTCGGATAGAAACGAAGAGATATGCCTGTAATAATAACGTTAATAACGTTGATAAAAATAATAACAATAAAAACAACAACAACAACAATTATAATAATAATAATAATAATAATACGCAGGTACACGCTGACTCTTATGCATACGACGTATGCATAGATTTACACGGTTGATTCGTCAGCGGCATAAAATCATCGTTGTCGTCATTGTATTATTATTACTATTACTATTATCAACATTATTATCATTATTGTTATTAATACTGTTAATAATATTATATTACGTGTGTATACCTATTATTATATTATACGAATACGCACGTAACAACAATAACTTGACCTCCCTTCATACGTATATATATTGTATGTACAATGTGTGTATATTTCACAAGTCCTCGCGACGCGCATATGAAATTTCTGCAATATATGTGTATCATACGTGAATATATACACGTACAATACCTATCCTACGTATTATATAAATATAGACACACACACACATGTATATGCGTGCGCGCGTGTATAATAATACGTATGCGGAACATAAAGGATGAAAACGAATTCAAGATCGATCGTGACGCGTATATAAATCACATCGCGCTTTTTTCAGCAGAATCGCAAATATAACAATTATTCTCTCTCTCTTTCGACTAATAACAGTCAGTGATAAATACGGTATAACATGTATACCAACATATACCCATATACATATATACGTATATCTATATATAATGAATATCTATCATACGTATACATATATATATATATACGTACGTATATATGTATAGTCGAAAGAGAGAGAGTGATGATGATAATGATAGATGAAGATCAAATGATACATTTTTTTTCTACAAGTGTGTAATGATGACACAAAAAAAGAGGAAGAAAAAAATAATAATTACATGCGCCGCACTGCATGACGAGTAAAAAAAAATAGGTAAAAGAGGGAAACCAATGGTGGTAGAGAAAAACAACAACAGCAACGACGTAAAACAATCAACAGAGAATTGTTATTTCTTTTTTTTATCTCTTATTTTTTTCTCTCTCGCCATCGATCGTGGGAATGAATGAATACGGAGGGGGAGAATTCAGCTTCGGCTTGGTTGCCGGTGCAATTATAAGGAGAGAGGAAGTCAACACACAAGTTTGAGAAATGAAAATAGTAATTAAATCACGATTCCAATTAGGAGGAGCAGCCCCGTTCTACGGTGTTATATATTATATATCCGTGTCTGTACCTATAACCGAGATGGATCAAGTGAAGAAGAGAGAGAGAGAGAGAGAGAGATGCCTTACCAACGTATATTCAACATAGCATAGGTACGAATCTCCTGCTTTTCCATGCTGCGTATAACACGCTATAGTAAAAATTTATGTATTATATATAATACACGTATTGCCAAGGTGTAATGACGTATAAATTGACGTATGTATAAATTGGCGAAACGAGCGATTCATTGCGCGCTCTTTTCTTACAAGCGCCCTCGTCCATTTATTCACCCGTATCAATTTTATACACACACTTGCGCACGCTTATACACCCATCCGTCTATATTTCCAACCTGCGCCGATCTTTCGCGATACATACATGAATATACATATATATATATATATAAGATATTAAGCGATTTTACAAGCGTACATTACTCATATATTTGTTTACCTGATACGTAAGTACGTACACGTATGAGTACGCAACGGGCGCACGGTTTGTCCATACGTATGTAGGTTTATATGAAGAAGAATATTAACGAAACAATAACAACAATTATGCCGCAGCTGCAGATGCGCGAATTACTTTTATACCTGCTCTGCTACAGTCGTCAGTTCGCAATAATAATTCTATGCAGCTGCAGCGGGGCACAAGTATAATATGACAATTAACAATATACGCACATACGATCATGTCGATCCGCACACTTGTATAATGTACCTATAATACTATAAGAATATAGTTTGTATATACAACACATCCGCATCATCGATGATTTGTGCGATCGACGAACAAAGAAACAGTAAATCTTTAGCAAGGATCGATCGATACTGGCCCAAGATTTTAATGCTACTTATTATACACGTATGTATTTACGTACTTTATATATGCCGTGTGCAAATTGTATATATACATATATAATTCTTCAAAACGAGTGTGATGAGAAAATAATAGACGTAATTTGTGTGATAATATTACACTGAATGATGTACCGATAAGACAACGGTGAAACATTTATCATGAGAAGAAAAAAAAAAGAAGTTGAACGATGAAGAAATGTGATATGCGTATATAAATATGAGAAAGTTACGAGAATTGATTTTCAATTCTACAAATCATGAGACGAATATTGAGCAACTTTTCAGTGAAATTCGTTTGAATGATCAGAATCAGTTTATTATTATTATTGTTATTATCATCATCATCATTCTTGTTACATGTATCACATTAGAGGAAGATGGGAGGCGTTGCTGACGCGATATTATAATTATACATTTGTATCCAAGCTCTGCCAAGAGGAGACGGTAAATTGCAGACTCTGATTCTCGGAATAAATTCTGCCGCGAAAGACGCAGAAAAGAAAAAAAACAAGAATAACCGAAAGAAAGAAGGAATGAAATAAAAAGAGACACCGAGTGATTCGAATTTGAATAAAAATGTAAGAGGAATATTTATCGATGGGAAGAAAGACGAAGGACAAAAGTAAAACGATCTTATCTTCTTTGATATTTGCGGAGAATCTAATCATTACGCGATAATAACACAAGGAAAAAATGTGCACGCGAGGTTTTAAAATTCTTCCGAGATTATCTAAAATGGTAAAGGGAAAAAAAAACAAAAAAAACATTAGTCTCCACGATCAACATACGCGTAATGGCAAATCGTGAAATAAGAGTGAGGATGAAGAGAGAAGAAAAAAAATCTAAGCATATTAATGACGATAAATTTAGAATGGCAGAAAAAAAAAACCCTGATAAAATATATTGTAAATAGGTCAGTAAAATCTCTTGTAAACATCGGCTGCTCAGCACCGCCAGATTGCAGTATCTATCATTATTATAATTACTCTACGTATACACGTATTTTATCCATACCATTTTATAAAACACGACTTTCATAACTGTCTGTACAGTATTTCTCCCACATTATTATTATTATTATTATTATGACATACCGCGAAAACGAATTTTATCATCGGTGTTCTAAACGGACGGTGTTAAAAAGCCAAATGGAGAATAATTGTTTATTGCAATGATATAAATTATTATTTGCAATTTGTGCAGTTCGATATATATGTATATACTCGTATATTTCAAGATTACGACAGAAACGCGTATCAACGACGTGCATTTCGTTTAATTTTTTTTTTTTTCTTTCCAAGGATATAACATTGTATAGAAACTATCAAATTTTTCCTCGCAACACAATATTATACGCATCATATGTATTTGATTAATTTATATGTAAGTTTGTGGCCTGTTTACCCAAACTTATTTATGAAAAACAACAAACACGCTGAACGGGTTACGGAAAGGATAACCAAGAGTGACCATCGCGGAATCATCGCCTCGGGAGAGAGGGGAGTGATTGACAGGCGCTCGAGACATCCACTAGCGTCATAGTGAATGCTCTGTAAAATATATTGTAAATTATATTGTAAATTATTCTTATCATTGTCAACTAAGCCTACAATCCCGATCGTCAAAACCGACATTGTTGTTGATTTAGGTGACTATAAGTGTTATAATTATTTTTGTTATTATTTATGTAATTATTTGTGATTGGTGTTAATATAATGTTTTAGTATCGTTTCTACATCAACCCAAGTCGTTGAGACTCAGGAATTATTATTTCCGCAACCCTTTTAAGTTATAAGAGTCACGCTTATAACTTAAATATATATTAAATAATAACAGGAAAATCAGGGAGGATGTGTGAAATCTCTGGAGGAAGAAAAAAAAAAAAGAAAAAAGAAACGGCAAAAGAAGACGAGAAAATTTCATCATTTCTCTACGGCATTCAATAAACGTGTATACACGTATATACGTACAAACGCGCACACAGAGAGACGTAGGTGTACGCATAATAACGATTGAATGAACTTTTTTCTCCTCTTCCCGCACCGCCGTCGGATCCGCCCCTACAGGTATATACTACATTTCTCCATCAGCCCCGTACCACGACGGTTCCAATAAACTCGGCGTCTATTTATTCTTCTTTCCTTTTCTCTCTTTCACTCTACCCCCTCCGCTTGGCAACTAAGGCAAAGTCAGAAATTGCTTTTGTATACCTCATCCGCGCGTAGTTTCCTCGGTTGGAGCGGCGGCGCTACTAAACTCTAAAAATGGTAAAGAAGAACGAAAAATAAGAAGAAGGAGATAAGGATACGCGCTTTGTATGAAGAGGAACGACGAAGAGCCGGATATAAGAGGAGGAAGAAAGGAAAGAAAATTGAAAATTAACAACGAGCCGCTGCCGCCGATGCGTGTGTGACACGATATGCGACTAAAATTCACACGTGTGTATAAAGCGATGGATATAATACGTATTAGTGGGTGTAATACGATAATCAATACCAATCACGTGACCCGTTATATCGAGTCTAATAGGAGAAACGAAGAAAGAGAAACATTAGACGGAAATAAAAAAAAAAAAATAATATAATAATATCACAGACGATTACAAGATAAATCTCGACGCGCGTGTTTTTATGGATTACGCACACGCGTGTTTAAGTTTACAAACACACGCATCCGCACAGGCACGAGAGGTATATTCGTCAGCAGCGGCAGCGGCGAACTTGCCGGGGGAACATGTATTTAGCATACGTTCAGATTCCATCTTTTCCTCTCTCTCTCTCTCTCTCTCTCTCTCTCTCTCTCTCTCTCTCTCTCTCTCTCTCTCTCTCTCTCTCTCTCTTTCTTTCTCTCTCCTTCATTTTGCTCCTCTCCTGCAGAGTCGAAGAAGAAGATAAAGGGGAAGAAGAAGAAAAAAAAAAAAAGAAGAACGCTTTCCTCCTCTCCTTTTCCACCTTTGACGAGAGTTAAATCTCCCTCCCTCACTCTCTCTCTCTCTCTCTCTGTCTCTCCGAAGAGAGGATATTGGATTTCTTTCTCTTATCTTTATCCCTCACACGAGGAGGGAGAGAACGCGCATCTCTGTATCTCCGTCCTCGCGTTTCAAGTTGTTCTATCCCATTTTATATACAAATATACATACACACGTATATTATAGGTATGCCTGAGGTGTGTGTGTGTGTGTGAGTGCGCGTTTCTACATGCCGATGTAAATACATATACGGAGATGTAACACGTATATGCATGTGTGTGTGTGTATTAAGAGAAGCAGCAGCAGCAACAGAACGCGTTGCACGCTGTTTAGGTGGCTGAAACATGCGAGCCGAGTTCTGAACCGTCGTCGATATGTTTTTTTTTTCTTTTTTCCTACGTGTTTTTCTTTTTCTTTGTAGCTTTCTTTAAATTCAAGATAATATAACGCTACGATTTTTTTATCTTCTTCTTCTAACGACATTACCATTTATTTTACGTTTATGTTGACAAGAGTTTGTCCAGAAATTTCAAGTTACAGATATTATTTTAATAAAGAAAAAATCCAGAATAACAACACCAGTAACAACAACAACAACAACAACAACAACAACAACAACAACAACGTGAAAATATTATCGCGATTATTCATTTTATTCGGGTTGAAGTAATTCGAAAATAAGACACGTTGTAAGGAAAAAGGAAACAGAGACACGCGCAAGAAGAATTTTGTTGTATGAGAAGCTTGAAGAAATAAATAAGGAAATGGTATTAGGATAAAGCTGCAAGGAGAATGGAGTTAAATAAAAATATAAATAATTAAAACGAAGAAGCGAGTTTTTCAAGCGACATTTGACCCCCCCCCCCCCCCCCCCCCCTCTTGCAGGTTAATCTAAATTTATGAAGGCTGTACCTATACAGTGTGTATAATAATAAGCTACCTAATATGTGTATACATACACATATATATACATACTGCTAGGAAAACTTATTGTAGTATATATATACATATATTGTAACGTTCTATGACGTTGCAAAAATAAATATAATATATGCATATGTATACAGATGTTATTACACATATGCACACATTTGCATACACATTCGCACAACACAAGAGGAGAACGAAAGAGGATGAAACTTTTTGAAAAGGGTTTACACTGCTGGGATTGACGGCGTAATTGGTACATAAAATGGATTGATATGTGTATATACATATATGTATGTGCATGCACATGTAAGTTCGTTTTGCATTGTGTTAGTTCGGTATTTGTCCGGCAGAGCGCACGCGCGCGTTTTACGACCTTGCATGAATGATAAGTAGATAGACGCGCTTAAATAAACATACTTTATACATTATGTGCATAAGATGAACATAATAAATATATACATATATATGTTGTATGTTTGACAGTATCCAAAATGTCGGACATTTTTTTTTCAAAATTCAAGTCGAAAATATTGTTTGAAATGACGGGAAAAAAATGCTGTCCAGGTTTCAGATTTTAGTACCAAGATTTAGAGGTGCCTCGTCGCAATATTTATTTCCCATCTAAATGACGTGAGAAATCGAGTGTGTGTGTGTGTTTTCTTTTTTTACTTTGCAATTTTATAACTCGTCAAAGCATTAGGGTACTGATATAACCAGAATATATCTTTTTAGGGAATTGAACGCTCTAAAAAAAAAGTCTCTTATCATTTTACGATAAATCTACTCTTTCAAAAGTTGTTTAAGGTCAAAAGGTATTCAAGGACTTCGATATTATATATATATGGGTATATATACAGACATATATACACAATGGACAAGTATAACAGTAAGCAAATCTTTTTATACACACTCGCGCATTTCGAAAGAGAATACATATATGCATGTTTTTACTCCATAGTAGAATAATAGCAACAAGGAGAGATAAGTAAATGACTGAACGTGAATATATACATATATATATATATATATATAAGTGTACAGCTGTTGCGTGCATTGCATTATATCTGAACATGCATAATCATCGAGTGGGCTGTTTATTGACTGCAGGAGTTTGAGCGCGATTTTCTCATTCTCTTCTTCTCTGGCTCTCTCTCTCTCTCCTTCTCTTATATTACCAACCGGTAATTTTCATCCCCCGCCACCAGTCTCATTTACGGGGTATATACATATATGTATATATAAGGTAACCCCGCTACCCTTACTGTGGATTAAATTAATCGGCTAATTTCGAGAGAGAAGTTTACTCCCACCCTTATTTCATTCCCTCGCCAAGCCGTTTGCGCAATTAAACGTCGTTTCGGTATTCAAACTATTTATACGCATAAATTGCAGCACAACACAGAACAATGTCGAATAAGAATTATTCGTATAAAAATAAAGATTCGAGGGTCGAATTTTTATATTTTTTCTTCTCGTCAAAGACAGCTGGATAATATTTATTTCATTTTTCACTTTAATAATCCTTGTTTGTTTTTTTTTTTCTTCATTCAATCTTCTTTCATGTTACGATCAATTATCCAAATAGATTACAATAATCCGACAAATATAGCGTATAATAAATGCGCCCTCATTTAAGCGGCTCCGCAAAATGAACCCCCCCCCCCCAAAATCCTATCTCATTCCTCTCCGTCGCTCCACGCTATTATCCGCGCGACAACGTCGACGACGATTCTTTTTTTTATTCTTCATTTACCTATTTTCATCTTCTTTCCTTTTTTCGATTCATAGAACTTAAAGAGCGAACCACCGGTTGGCAGCAGCCAAACGCTCAGCTGACAATGAGAGTTTCTAAAGCCATTCCAGCCACCACCACCACCGCAGAATGTCCGAACCATCTCTACCTCTCTCCCTCTCTCCCTTCTTCCTCCCTCCCTTCCCCTTTCTTCTCGTAGCCCTCGTCGTCAAACGTCGGCACTTATCCTAGACGCCGCCGGTGTATATAATTTAAATGCCGGCGTATCAGTGAGTAAATCGGTAAATCATTAAGTGAGTAAGTAAGTCAGTCAGTCAGTCAGTCAGTCATTCAGCAAAGCTGCTCGAAGCGACAAATAAATATCTCTAAGTACCATCTATACAACATACGCAAATTTTACTTTACGTATGCCTGTATGCATTAATTATACCTTAACGACCGGATTGATTGGATTTATCATCATCGACGGTGGTTTCGTTTCATGAATACTGATGTTTATATGCGCGCTGCCGTTGCGCTCGTGAAATATATTGAAAGTAATGCATATTGTTACACGCACACACGTCTGTGTGTATACACCTTACTACACAGGTACTCGCGGAGGTCGGTGTGTCGTATTTTGATAACGATTAAATAACACATGCGAGGGGGATTTTGGATGGGAACAGGTTGCGGTATCTGTTATTAATATCCGCGTGTTCTCTATGCATGGTAATTGATTAATACGCGAATGCACCGCACGCGTAACGACAAGAACAAATCAATATTTAACCAATAGCAGGTTTCTTTTTAATAACGGAGTGCGAGTCTCGACAACGAACGAATAACGGGAATTATTGTTTCGTCGTGTATGTACACGATACCTATGTTGACCGGGGTACGGATAAGAACAGAGGAAACTAACAATTTTTTTTTATTATCAAATATCGGAGTTTAAAAATCGTCCATTCGTACATTTCTTCACTAATTTTTACATCCTCGCGCGTTTCTGTGTTCCATTTCGATCATCGTTGTGCAAACCTATATTGTTTAGTTATACATACACACATCCATACATATACGTATGCAATGCACGGAATAAATTATAAGGCGGATTTATTCATAGAAGGGAAAGGGGAAAATGCTGTGAGCGTGATAATTCCAAGCAGCAGCAGCAGCAGCAGCAGCAGCAATTTCGCTTTTAAGAAATTCTGTTTCATAACTTTCATCCGAATCGCGGTCAGGCATTAACTTCCCGAGTCTACTGTACCGTGCACGTATTTACACGCCTTATATACATACGTAGTTGTACACATATTATTAAACTCTCCCGACTAATTTTATCTATCAAAATTTTAGTTCGACGCGGAGATATGCGTAGACAAGATATACATCGAGTTATATACAAAACGGAAAATTTGTTCTTGTGGCTGAGGATGAAAGTGTGTATAGATAATCATGTGTGTGTGCGTATACACACATACGTATGTATATATTTCTTGGAAAATGTATACAACATAATACAGCAGCATTCCTTCTCTTCTTCTACTCGAGGCTCGCTTTAGTCACATTATTCAATTCCGGTATATTTATAATCGTTCTTCAAATACCAAAGAACTCCGCCATCGGGTCGGCCGAATTATATTCGACAATGGTACAAGGGTACGCTCCTCGTTCGCCTTTAGGTAACGTAAAAATAATGAGTAGTGAGTAACTACATTATCCTCACTAATCCTCGCCAATGCTGGGTACTTTCGTTTACTGCTTCATTATTATTAGCATTTTTATATATACATATATAGTTTGCGTACATACACACATGCATGCGTCGAGTCATACGTATAATTCAACGTGTTAATGTCCGTGTAAGCACCGTGTGTATGCAACGCGTATAATTATGACCGATTTCTACGGTACGAATATACAAGAAGAAAGGGTCGGAAAGAGAGGGAGAAAAAAGAATTAAGGTAAAAGGAAAAGGAAATTATAATGGCCTGTTTACTTTAGATGAACCGTTGGAAACAGCGATCGATTATATTATATATACCTGTAATAATATGAAAAACATAACGGATATTTTTCACGTCGCTGCAGTAAATTGTAATTATAAACGAGGAAAGTTTTTATACATGCTTTTCTCGATGTACAACGCGTACGTGAATTCTCGGTAATATTTTCATTTGATAGGAATAAATGAAAATAACAATAATAACAATCACGAATAATGACAGCAGCAATAATAATAATAATATTAATAACAACGTACGATATCCCTGGAATGAAATTATTGCCAAGTCGGTACAAAAATGAGACAATAAGTGTCAGCGAGTGGATAATTCGAAGAAGGATGGGTTTGAAACCGCGCGCGGCTAGTTTAAAACTAAACGAATGAAGGCAATGTTTAAATCGGGTTAAGGCACTGCTATAAATACCCGACGATCCGAGAGAGGAGCGAGCGAGAGAAAAAGAGAGAGAGAGAGTGAGAGAGAGTGAGAAGAAGAGGGAACGGAACGGCCGGGGAAGAGAGAGAGAGAGAGAGAGAGAGAGAGGAGGAGGAGGAGGGGGAGAGATATCAGCGGAGAGGTAACCAGTTTGTATAATAATATCGTCGTTCGTTCGTTGGTTCGTTGAGGAGGTAGGTACATACACACAATGGTATATGAACGCCAGATGTCTTGCTCGACGATTCTCTTATTATACATGCATGCATAGGTGCCCACATGGATGCATGTGTATAAAAAAGGCACAACGAGGCATACAACATAATGCAAATTTGCATTTACGTGTGAATTCCTACGGTAATACATTTTAGGTAAATTATACGTACTTCCTTTACTTCGACGTTAAAGTATAACCGCGCAGTAATACAGCCGACGCTGCTCCGTTCATCCGTGAGAAATTGTCAAAGCAATTATACTATTATCGGTCGACTGCTTGCAGCCATTTGGTAATTTATTAATCAGTGCTCGACTTTCACTACCTCTCTATCCGTAGCTGTCGGTGAACAAGCGACCAATAACTAATCGAATTCGTGAATTATTTGTTTTTCTTCTTCGTATTAAACGGTAAAGTATAACATGCAGTTACAAAGACAAATAATTACGAGGTTGAAGCAATTAACGTTATCGGAACGAAACGTTGAGATAAGAAATTACTATTTTCTTATTTTTACAATGATTTTGTAAGTTACCGGATATGCACGATACGAGTATATTTCCTTTTATTGCGGTTTACCAAATTTCAAACAATTCCAAAACAGCGAAATAACGGTTTTTTCTCAGCTTGAATCGTTACGACAACGTTGCTAACTTCAACATGATAAATAATCAATCACTCACCTCGATTTTATCCATTTTTAGCCTTTCGTGTGTCACACTGCACTAACTTCACATTCATCTATATCTTTTTTCTCTACGTATTTACAATTGAAATAATGTTACTGATAATACGATTATTATTATCGTTACAATTATTACTATTACTTATATTTCATTTACAAATAAACCGTGGTTATATTCGATTCTATCGTTTGTGTTTTGTTTTCATTATTATTGCTATTGTTATTATTATTGTTAACAGCTTCGCGTATTCTTTTATTTCGAAAAAACACTTCGCCACGGATACATTTACAAGTGCGAACGAACGAATCAATTTATTTTTTGAATTATTTATTTGTTTATTTATTTATTCACAACTACCTATCTATCTATCCATTTGTCTAACTATTTGTAATCTATCTACCAAACGGTGCACACGTCGATTTATCCACACATGTTTCTTGTTTAGTCGTTATCGTTGTTGTTGTTGTTGTTGTTTTTTTAACCCTCTCGTGCGTGTCCCGGACGTCCCTCAATCACCCCCCTCCCCTGTCATCGCTAAGAGCGCGACGAAACGACGAGCACACGGAGAACTTTTATATCACAAAACTACACAGAACGGGAAGAGAAAATTTCACAGGACACAGGGTAGTATACCGAATGATATTTGTATTGTATTATTATTATATTATAATATAAATAATATCGCGAGAGGCTGAGAGAAGACGAACGCTTCGCCGCGCGAGATGCGTCGGGGCGATGTATACACACACATGCACAGACACGCACGCACAGAGGAGAGACACAGACACGATGTGACACGGGGGAAAGACAGAAACACAACACCGGCGACGTTTAAAAACACGAATCGACGCGCTACGTTACGTTGGGTTACGCTCGGCACTACTCGGCCGTATCACCCAAGTCCTCTCTTTCTTTCTTTCTATCTCTCTCTTTCTCTCCCTCTCTTTCCGTGTTGGCGAAAACCGAGCGCTGAGAGACGCGATATAGGTGGAGGATTGACGCGCGCGGACCAGCGACTCACGGTGCGGCGCACGCCGCTGTCCCATCAAGACTACTTTGTATTTACTCTAATTATCTGACGTCACGGATACACTTTCCCCCACCACTACGGGCCGGCCGACTCCGTGACGACCGATACGCTACCGCTCTGCGCAGCCAAGATGGCCGCCGCCTACCGCCTGCCTCGGATTGCCGCCGCGGCGCTCGATCGAGTCTCATTCCTCCACCGCGACTCGGACCTGCGTCGCGAAACGTCGTTGCATTAGCCGTCTCTGGTCTGACGGCTGCAATCACGAGGCACGGGAAGGAATCGAGTACGCGGCGTAACACGGTAGCGAATATCGTTGGATGAGAGAATTGAGAATTTTGAATTCAGAATATCCCGCGCTGACTGCGTTAATCTCGCAGTCACGTGGTTGGTATAAAACAAACGCGGCGGGTGAAGAATTTTCTGTTGTTCGTCGTACTGAAGTTAGTTACGTTGTGGCGTTATCGCAAGGGTTCATGCTGAGGAAAAAAGCGTTGTTTCGGCAGTTTGGAATTGTCTGAAATTCAGTAGACCGTGATAAAACAAAACACACTCGTATATCGAAATCTTTCTTCTTTGAAAATCATTGTAGAATTAAGAAGATGGTTATTTTTTCCCCAATGTTACGTTACGATAACGTTACTAACTTCAACCTCGTAGTTGGTCAGTGCAGGTATGTTCAATTTTGAATTTAGAATGTCGCACTGACTTGTCATTGTCGTTGGTCTTTCCGACTTCCGGTTTCTCTCCCGGCTATAATTGACCACTTACCCGAGACCGAGAACGTGTTTTCAAACTGCAAGCTGCTCCACCACGCGACAATTATTGTTCTTCGCGTTTGGGTTCACGTGACGTGATTAGTGGACGAAAAGTGAAACGGTGTGGTCACTCTTAAATTGAACGGTAAAAACGTCAAGTTGAAGCGTTGTAAGGATGCATGCTGTCGAAAGGAACTTTGGTTTCGTTTTATTCTTTAAAGACTGTTTGATGGAAGGGAGGGAGAGACACTTTCGCCGGGGCTGATCTGCTGTGTTAATTGTTAAACGTTGTTTGAACAAACCGTGGCGTGTTATTTCCATTTTACGTAACGTGTATTACGTGATATGAAAACCGGGCGTAGCGAGGGTTAATTTGTGAATTAAATTATGTTAACTTTTCATTTACTTCCAACGCCGATCGATAAAGCGTAGCTGCTTGACTTGTAATAATATCAAAAATTAATACGAACTCTCTGTCGATTGTTAATTTAAGATCGCCGCGAAACAATTGAATATACGAAGTGTTCATGACGGCATGAATTCAATGGAAGATCTTCTTCATACAATTACGTGCATCTTGCGGAACCTCAATTCAGGCTGCAATCATGCATTCTTTACCTGTTTGTTTTCCTCCTACTAAAATTACAACGATTTTACATTCTTACGTTATAAGCTCCTTTATTTTAATTTCCTTGTCGCTGGAATCAAGTTTCAAAATCGAATTACAAAGTTCGCCGTTTCCTTCAATACCTACGCGATTAAACTCGCGATGTTCTCGATTGATGAAACGGTCTCCAAATTGGTCTTTCGATTTTCCGACTTCCGCAGTTGATTGAGCACGCGAAAATTGTCTCCTATAACCTTATTTATTACCCTGTACAATTCCACTCTGCAATGACATTTCCACTGGTCTTTTCGCATGCTTATATTCTAGGAAAAAAAAATATCGATAACATGTTTTGCTTGCAGTAATTATGCGCGATAATACAAATCACTTCTGCAAATTGGAGTCGCTTGTTCGTAAATATTATAGCCAGTGTGTTTCGGGAACCTGGCAAACTTTTTTCAGATCGAAGAATATTCATATCATATTGCTTCTTCGGAAATAAATCGCAGAATATTGAATTTTCTATGCCTTTAGAACAACGCAAGGGCTTTATTTACGGACAATTATTACTTATTATCATCATTAGGCCGTTTTTGGAAACCAATCATCTACCTTCGCACTTTGCTGTACGAATGTCCGTATTCATAACTGTAAATGCCATTTTTTAAAGCTGATTACCGAACCTTTGACCCATTTTCACCCACCGACGTTGCCATGAATCTACACATTTTGAATGCCCAGTAAATTTGTATTATCAATAATTACCCCAATGAATCGTAAAATTAGCGTTTACTGTAATTTGCAATATCTCATTTGTACCGTGCATATGCAAACAAATATATACGTACGACCTCCGAGGCTCCGGGACCGAAAATTATTTATTAACTTGTACGGTTGGCTCGTAATAAGTGAGAATGAAAGAACCATGAATATTGCACTGCAGAAACGGTGTGCGTGTGTTCGATGAACAAAAATTGCATTTCCGTGTTTCTGGCGAAGAAATGCAGTGCAGTGCTCATCGAAATCTGCGAAAATAAAAATAAAAATTGATACAATGTTGTTCTGCACAACCTTTCCATCGTGTACAGGATCCAGTAGATAATTCGAGACATACATTAATTGTACACGATTCGCATTTGAAAAATGGTTGTTATGTTTTATTGCATATCACAAGATCCACGATAAGTCGGCTCGACTTTTTGGTCAGCAAGATTTATCAATTTTCCATCGAACTCGTCGTTGTACATCGTTTTTAAAATTATGTAATATGAGGTACACATCGTTATTTCCGCAATTCTAACCGAATAACACCCACAATCGCCGTCTCGTTGCGAGCGAAAGAAAATAATTTGAAAAAAAATACCAAGAAAAAAAAACCCACTCCAGTACGAGAGGTAAAATAAGGCGGTAGAAAAATTTCAACTGTAGCTGAAAAAAAATTCGGCATTAAAATAGTAAAATTACCAATATTACAACAGGTATCGAATCGATTATGCAGGGGTGAAAATCTAGTGCAAAACTGCATCGTCAACTAATCGTCTTCGTTAAAGTAAGAGATTTTGATATTCAATGATGCATATTAGCAAAGTTTTCAGAACGCATGGGTACAATGTAATTATAGATATTCCGAACGTTGATTAGGCCTGGTACGTAGTGATGTCCAAGTTGTTGTAAACCATCTGCTCATCGATCCAGGAACGCAGACTAGCGACGTTCGCGTAAACACCGGGAATCTGTTGCTCCCCACAACCGATTCCCCAGGCGACAATACCAGCCTGGACGTATCGCGTCGGGTCACTCTTCGACGGACATACGAGAGGACTTCCACCGTCACCCTGGAATTATTTTGATCAATCGTCCGTTTCCCCAATTTTTTACTCTTGGACCGATTCAATTTTAGATATATTACCTTGCAGGTGTCCTTGCCGGCTTCTCCGCCTGCGCATATAAACGACGGATCCAGCTGGAAGTACTTTCCGAGGCGGGTGGTACGCAGGGTAGTTTGGCACAAGCCGTGGGGAACAACGGGAAGATCTATTTTCTTCAGGATCACCTGATAGTGGCCTTCCTTACCTACGGAAACGTCATTATAACCGTTTAATCAACGATCGGATAAGTTATTCAAACACGAGACAGTCAGTATACTTGCTACTGTGTCTTTTCCTGGTACCTGTTATTCAAAAAGTCCAATCCAAACTGTAAACTTTGGTTTTTTAGCATTCAAATTCTGTAATTAAAAAGGATTCAGCGAATTCCAGAAGTCTCGCATTCAATCTCTCAACCTTCCCGAAATCATGTGAATTCTTTTCAAGCCGCTTGGAATGAAATTACAACTACGATAGTACTGAAAGTATTTCAAAGTCATTTTCCAGACTCTTCGAGTCTCCCGAGAAGGTCATGTCGCCAATCGAGGATGTCCGAAGTGACGTGATCGTAGTAGGTCTTGGTGACTCTTACCGAAAATGTCCTTGCCCCATCCGCTGGCGTAGCACCGTGATCCATCGAAGATCTCGTTCGTTTGGGGTAGACAGACTAGGTCAACATTCTCGGCAATATCGACGGGTTCCGAGAGTATCAGAAGAGCAACGTCGTTGTAGAGGGCACCCGAGTGGAACTTCTCGTGGACGACGACTGTAGAGACTTGTCGGTCCTGGTGTGGGAATATTTCGTTCTTCGTCTGGGTGTCCCATTCCCCGGCTCGTATTTTCAATGTTGAGGCCTGTTTCCTGCGCCCGTTTTAATAGTAACAAAAACTTTAATAGAAAAGGGCCAAAAGGGCACATTTCCTCCTATGTAATCAGGGTGAAAAAATAACATAGCCAATAATCAGCGATTACGGTGAGGAAATAATTTTGTAATCATGAGACTGATTTTTCACCGGTCCGTCTTAGCTCGAAACGGTGATGGACAAAAGTGATGGCGTGATTGGTCTATACCACGAACGAAATCAAGTCATTTGGTGTATATACAGTTGTTGCCACAGACTTTGCACCATAGCGTGATTAGTTTCTATCCATTTCCAATATTTTCATGATTCTGATACTAACCCATTAACGCAGTGAGCAGCGGTGAGGACGACCCGAGGGTGGATCAGGGCGCCACCGCACTGATAAACGTTGAGCGGCGTGGTATTGCCGCTGATAATTTCCTCCCTGAGAATGGCAACCATCCACGGAAACTCCCCAAACTGAGCCTCGTTATCGGTATGTCCGGTTATTCTGAAACCAACACCGTCCGGGTGGCGTTCACCGCATCCTCTCCGCACTGTCGGCGTCGGTTTGATTGTTTCGTTTGCTTTGAGAAGGTCTGGTGGATTGCAGCATACGTCCAAATAGTTGTCGCAAGCCCCCCTCAATCTGGGAGATAAACGTGGACAAGACGTTTTAGCAAACCGGAAAGAAAAGAATGAAATTTCACGCCATTTTCCATAATGTCAGTGTTCTTTGTTGCATGCGTCTGCAGGGTATGTCGCGTTAGCCGCCGTATCGTAGGGGTGAATACGAATAGTTATTCCTCGGTATTGATGATTAGTCGACTAATTACATACTAATGTTGAAAATACAAATCTAAAATTAGCGGCTGGACTGTGAAACGCGCCTCGATTAGTATAACGATTAAAGCACCGTGAGAAATGTATTTGCGTGCAATACGAGCAGAACGTGTATACTAAAAAATCCTGAGAAAGGACTTAATCAGCCACTTAAAACGCGCAGTGATAGAATAATTCAATACCGCGTGCAGAGGATGGGTTATCCGTAAAAACAGCATTTTATGGGTCCAAGGAATTGCGAATACAATCTTGTGCGAGTTAAGAATTGATACTTATTCAAGCTGAAACCCTGGCGATATATCAGTTAAACGGAATGTATCGTAGCAGCCGGACATTGAAGGATCGATCACTTTCTGATGCGGGTAGATAGTGCGGTGCGCTTCCAGATATGTAGTTGGATAGTTTTTCAAATCGCGTACAGACGCTCAACGATGCAGACATCATGCTTACAAGGTTACGTAATACAATGACATTCAACGTACTAGAAGCAAGTCAAGAATGTAAGTGTCCTCCAATGTCGATACTCACCAAATGTCTCATGCGAGGAATTCGATGACATGCATCCATGCATTACCGATAGTGTACAAAATCGCGTTTGTAACTTTTTTTCACTTCATCGTCATGATATTATCCTCAATTTAAAAAAACGTTAAAGATTCATGGTTATTTTAGGCGAAAAATACGTTACTTACAACCCATAGACAAACAAACTAACCAACATGTTTATAATCAGGTCGTTGAACGACAAATTCGGAAAAATTCCATTGGGTCTGTCAGATAGAATTACGAAACATAATTGCTACTTATTTTTTCTTTCTTCAGTTCAATGTTTATCAACAAAGATATAGCCAGTTGAATTTGCACGACGTCATAACGTCATAATGTTCACATTGTCGTACAACTATAACTGTGCACATTTTGACTTCACGCGTCAATTTCTAACCGTTACATCTTTGTTAATAACCATTGAATTGAAAAAAGAAAAAATACATGTCAATTATTTTTCGACGTTTTGTCCGACCGAGATAACGGAGTTTTTGATTCAACGACCTAGTCGTGCAATAAATAATTTTTTTGCTGCAATTTGGAAAGACACAGCTCTTTACTGCATGCATACATGTATCTGGCCGATATGTCGAGACGCTGAATCCTCTTCTGGACTCTCGAATCACCGGAGGACACTTACCCACTCGATTTATTTGTGGCAGGGTTACTAACACCGGACCTGATATCAATTATGCCAATTCCTTCGGTGACTATCGTGTTGTTTTGGCACTGATAGTACGGCACACATTCGCATTTTTCGTCATTAATCGCCGTCGGACTTCCACTGGTTGTCGAGGATGTTCCCGGTGACTTGGCCACGTTGTCGATCAGGCAGCCCAAACCACCATTCGCGTTGTTGCACCCTTGCTGCTGCGCCGCGACAAAGAATGCGCCGAAAAGCGCCGAAAGCATCGTCAATCTCGTCGTCCACTTCATCCTGATGCCGATTTAGAGATCTGATAAATATGTGGAAAGAGAATTAGTCGTTAGGTCGATCACTGGATTCGATTAGCGCTGAGATTGATATTAAAAACATTTAGACCAACGCCACCTGAGACTTTCAAAGAGTCATATTCGACGATGAAAGCGGATTTCTATCTTATTTTTTATTTTAAATCGAATTCATGCCACGAAATAAACGTTTCCCCACTCACACGGAACTCTCTGTCGCCCCATTTTAACATAATTCAACTTAAACAACTTGCTCACTTATTGTATTCAGCAGTAAGTTGTTGTTTGCGAGACGAGGGTCGATAACATTTTAAACTTCGCAATTATGCAACGTTTCGATTTAAAAACGAGTCGCCGATAAAGTGAAGTATTTATGTATATAATAACCATACTTAATACCGTTATAAAATACATTTCCGTGCCTCCAAAACACACAATGCATATGTTGTTGAAGAAGAATTTTGAATCAGCTCAGGAATATAGTTAAAATTCAGATATTTTGTCATTGTCATGCTGTAGTGTTAATATAAAAACACCGCCACTGTTGTTACTTGCAGAGTGGAATATTTTTAGATACACTAATCACCCGTTGATTCTGCGTTGGAATTACAAACCGTAATAAAGAAGAGCATTGTTATTTCATCCTCGGACAGTTGTGATCATGAGAGTGACTTCACGACGTATTTAAAAAGATATTAAAATTTTAGCTACGTTAAATGATCCTATTTTCTTGTCCTGATGCACAATATTTCATTGGAAAATTATCTTGATTATTTCCTTACACTTCTCAAGTCAACTAAGAACATTTCTAATTCAAAGTCATTCTCTCGTTTAAAATTAGGGAATTATGGGTACTATTAATTTTATATTAGGCAAATACATTTGTTGCATAATTTAAATTTCAATTGGTAACGAGATTAGAATCGCTGTATTTTTTTAATCCGCATCCCGAATTCTCGGTAGTGGTTATTAAGTTTTATTTCATGCCTTGGGCGGAATTATTGATTCTCGCCAAGCTCTATAGATAGTCAAACTGATGATCCAGTCGTCTTTTTTTTTCCATTTTCCTTATGAAGAATCAACATAAACTTAAAAAACAACGTAACTTGAAAATTTTATCCTTGTTGCAGGAAATTGACATTCTCTGAAACGGAATTAATAAAACGCAATATTTTTTTCCTATCGATTCCAGGTATTCGAATCAGCAGCTTTTTGCAAACCTTCAACCATCGATCAAGTTGATTTGATTTTAAACCGTGCCGGGACTTGACGACTGTTCTCATTGTCTTGTCTGAAGCCGTGATCAATGGCGTCTCAAGAAGCCTGTAACGCTGCAATTCGCCGACCGTGAATATCCGCGCAAAAAATGAAAAACCAATTTACAATATATTATGTACTGTATATACATAAATAAAAAATATGTTGTCGATTAATTTTAACCTGCCTTGTCCCTGGAGTTAGACCATCTCGTACAGTATATATACCTATGTATACGATACGTGTATCGCAGCTTCCGAGATATTGAGGAATAAACGAAGCTGATTAGCATACCCGTAATTCTGGCCTTGGTGTTCGTCTCGAAACAGGTATACACTGACAATAAATATCTTCGCACGCATCCGCGGAGTGCCAAGCTTCGAGCCTAGGTTTAGGTGGATAGTTAATTGCGCCCGACATTATATAAAAAATTTATCGTGCATAAGAATAATATAAATTAGGTTTAATTGCAAGCGAGACTTTTATCATAACCTGTTGCCAGGAAAAAAAAATCCTTGACTATCTTCCGAAAACAAATCCTATACGTAGGTATAAGCTTGAATAGTGGTACTTTATGCATAAAATAGAGAAAGAGCTTTTACGAGCAAATTCCGAAAACGAGTTCTCGCACGGCTACAAGAACCGGATGATCATTTTTAAATTACGCGCTTGCCGAAGTGCCGAGTCATTCACCATATTACGGGTCTGATAAAACTGCGATCAGGACCCATGAACGCCGGTATTTTAAACTTTGATGTAACGAGGGCCAAAATTTTCAGATATTTCTAGTATCGTAATAACGAAATCGCGACTAGTTTGAAACTTCGTACAATCGCCTGTTCCGTTTTCCGCTTAAACTGCCTTGACACGCGATTCCTCTTATTCTTTCACGGTGCTCCGCACTCTGAATTACTCATCACGTATTCCAGCAAGTTATATACGGGGTCTTCAATATTAATTATGGGAAATTCTCGTTCATCGACAGTTTGCGACTTTCCGTAGTTGCGCGTTTTACTGTTTTTTTTCTTTTCGCGCATCCTTCGCCCTCGACAAAATCGCGATTGTATAATAATATGTGCCACCGGAAACGAGACTTCCGAACTTGCGCAACTTTGTAGAATCCCGCTCCAAATTTCTACGACTACAGACCGGCGGTTCTTGACAGCGTTAATTTCGCGGATCCTTCGACTTCGCTCGTGTGCAAAGTTGAAAATCAGTTTCAGAAATCGCGACGTCTCTCATTTTCGATAATCCCCGTCACGCGATGCGAATACCAATTACTAGCCATACAGTATTGACAGACGGGAAATTCACCAATGAATCACCACGCGCCTTGGCGGTTTTATAATGCACCGTGTGTACTATGTATTGTTTACGATTTCATCACCTAAGAATAGACAAGGTCGGTCTATTCCAAAGAGCGGGAAGTCCGATCCTTGCAGTGTTAAGACTCGTGATTTTTATTCAACGTTTGCATTTTCGAGAAGTGAGTTCAACCGTCACTGTAACCGTTCGTAAACATTTTTGTCCATCCGTAGCCAGGGAGATAAAAATTTCGAAGTCGTGATCTTTAACCCAGTTTGCCATCCGTGAACTAGGCTTCGCTTACTGATATATTGAAATACCACGACGTTAACGTTACGCATATACGAATAGATGTAAGAAATTCTCGTTAATCGAACCTAATTCTATTCATTGGAAAAAAACCACACACACACACACGATTTAAATGAGAATTCCGATTTCTTAATTTCAGCTTTCGTAGAAAAAAAAAATGTTCACAGTAGGTAAAATGATGTACAACTTATTTGCAGTGGCACGAAGTAAAGAGGAAGACTGCAATTATTTTTTCCATATTATAATTACTGTAACTTACCACGGCCAATGCAGAAGAGTAGAGTATCTCCTTTTGTCCCCTTGCTTTCTTATCTTATTGCGAAACCAAAAACTGATTCTGAAGTGTAGACGGTCAGAAATAGAATGGGACCGTCGATGAAACGACGAAGGCAATAACGCGCCGCGCGGCGTATATCCACGGTCATCCCTTCTCCCTGGCATTTATGTCAATCTCCCCACCCTTCCCCCTTTGCCCCCCTCCCTCCGCCCCCTCACCCGCCCCGTCCAGCCCCGCCGCCTCTTAGGAACTTACCGGCTTGCCTTTCATACGACATATTATCAAGTGTTGAACTTTCCTCTTCACCCCGAGTGCGTGCGTTTCTTTTTGATACCCAGGGACAATTTCCCCGTAAATGGATAAACGACGAATTGACGATTTCTTTTGAAATTGGTGACATATTTATAATCATTTCTCAAGTTTATTGTACGCACATGAAATTGGATGATGTTGTTTGTTTTTTTTTTTTTTTTTTTTTTTAATTTTATTTTGAAATACGAACTCAACAAAAACTCAGTCAGAAAATTAATGCGAACATGGATTTTTACGGCACCCGGAATGTCTGTAAGGGTCACGCTATAGCGTTGCCAACAGAAACAGTATGGGTTACTATGCCACCACGGTTCACTGTCACTAGAAGTTACGGGAAATTCAGTGACACGTGACAAGTGATAATCGAATATCTCATCTCAGAGTCAGATAAGTATGTAAATAAAATCAGCCCGTTAAAAACTGATTTTTACATGGAATTGGAATTGTATTTTAACCAATGATGTAGCGAATTGACGTTACACGATAGATCCGGTCGTTCAACTGTTAACATCAATTAACCGTTAAATTCAATCTTAAATTCATAAACCTCATTTCGGTGATTCGAAATTTTTTTCTTCCGATCACAAAATTCATTCGACGTTGTCTCGAGCATCTTAAGCAAATTACAAAACTCTCATATAAAATTTGCGTCAATTCTGTGGGTAAGGCGATGAATTTCTACAGCTGGATTTTTAGACGTTGAAAAAACAAGCAACGCTCAACTCGACATGATATCTTTATAATTACAAACCCGTCCGGGGATTCACTCTTCGACTGACCCGATCAGGATTCCCATTCGTGACGTCTTTTGCAACACACGCCTTCTCAAGGCTCGAGAATGACGTCTGCTAAAGGTGTATCTACACTGGTTGCAGTTTGAGAAAATCGCTAGGGTTATCGACTACGTAGAGATAACGGTGCATAAATTTTTCAGCGGTACCCGATAACTTTGCTCTCGGCATCTGTTCCTATTATCGTTACCTGACGTTACGTATAATTTGGATGTTTTTCGCTTTACGATTATCCAACGCGAAGCAAAGCTCGACCTTCTCATTTACCGATTCCAAGAATTTCTTTTCATGTTTATTTGCGCACTCGATGACGCACGCGATATCCCCCGGGTACAGGCGAGAAAGTCGAAGGAAAAGAAGTAACGCACTTACGATTTGATCCGTAGCCTTGCGTTGTAAATTTTCATTTCTCTCGCGATCTTCTCGAACGCGTAAGTGTGCAGAGATAACCGCGCTTCGTGGAAAAGTAACCGTGGTGAAAATATTTGCACGATTATTTGTAAACAACAAGTTCCTACGTCCGTCGGTCTTCTTTCCCTTGAATCACTAAATTTCTAATAAAAATAAGCTTTATTTTCACGCTGCTTGGTGACTCCCCGACCACCTTTCACCGTGACAATAGACCGCGACATCCTTCTTAAGGTCGTTCACGGTTTCCCATTGTTTCGTAAATCGTTCCGCGTCTCACTCTTCGCATCGCGTGTAAAAGTTACGCCATCAACATTTTGTCGTTGAATACCACATGCGCCCTATTATTGTACAAAAGACGGAATAGCCAGTCGGCCGGGATTCACCATTATACCTTCTCTGGCTTCGGAGTTTACTGACCCGCACGATTTTCACACTGTACTACGAAATCTACATAATATACACATGTAGGTATCTACGTATAATAATGTACTCACGAATGTGGTGAATCGCCGGTTAAAATCCAGGCTTTTCCTCTTCGGTTCCAATAATACCCGTGTTATTAAATCAGAACCGAGCATTGGCGCTGTTAGCGAATTTTCGGAACTAACGGACGTGCAACGTAAACATGGTTTTTACATAGGTATTCAGCCTAATCTCCCATTCTACCGTACATCGGTTTTCCAGCGTGACTGTCTCTCTTTCTCGATATTTTGTGAGTTTCGTGTGACGAGTGAAAACGTTCAACGTCTAGTGAGTAATTGATTCGATAACGATATCGGCACCGCGTCCGTCTTCCAGCACTTCGAGAAACTTGAACGAAGTTTATATTATACTTTGGAATGAATTATTATGCCCGCTACAAGGTATAGTTAGCGGTCTCACCTTGTCAATTTAAACGTAACGTATAAGCTTCGAATAGCGTTTTTATACATTGCGAGAAGTCGTTATTCGTACGGGATAAATCTTTCAACGATTCGAAGAAAAATCCAGGGTCGGATTCTCGAAATACCTTGCACACCTGCACCAATCGACGTGATGCAATACGCGTATTAGGTATCGTATACTTGTTGCCTACGATGAAGTTGGAAAATATACACTCATACATCTGTGATTCGCGTTTTTGGCCAACGCTTTGTAGTTCTTTTACGTCCTTGACGATTCGGTGTTAAGGACAGCTCATTCTAAATTTGTTTATCTCGAAAAATAAGAAATAATAATGCGTGAGCGAGAGAGAGAGAGTGAGAGATATGAAAAGGAAAAGGCTAATGAACACTGGGTAAAAGCGAAATCAAGTTTGCCTACAATTTGACTTATAATATTGACTATTTGCCGCTGTTTTGTACATCATCGAGCGGATGAACGCCGTGACTTAATCTTGTATAAATTAATGATATTTAACAATTTTCTGGAATTACTGTATATGACCGTGCTGGAGACAGTGGAATGGCGTTTCAGGTGACCTTACACCGATATTGCTTCACGGTCTTTTTGTGTCTGAAATATATACTTGCGAGGTCAACCCCTTTGACCGATTAGCAATTGAAAAAAACAATTTAAACAACACTTGAACTCACTACTTTTCGTACGATCGTGTATAGAAGAGCCATGAGCCTAGTCAATCAAAACAAAAGTTCAAGTTAACAATCATAAAAACGATTATTCGAATTATTCCTACTTTACAAAACCGAATGTCCGGTTGTCTGTATTCAGACGCTCGTGGAAGCGACTCTGAGAGGTAAGAAAAATAATGTTTTTTTTTCTAAACGCGTTTTTACGCTCTGGGCGTACTAAAATCGAACGTGATTTATATTTAGATTAATGATCGTATGACAGGAGAGTCTTGACTTAAATGGTTGAAAATTAATTTAGCAAGTAATATAAAATCTAATGATGCGATTCCGTTGAGGAGATCAGAGATTCTTCAAAGTTTAGGCGCTTTGTATCCCCAAGTGCCAAGATTTGCTTTCTTCATTTCGCCGTCGATCCACCTCCGCAGTTCATAAATACTTGCAAAAATGTTGGGCGTCTCGAAGTTGCCGGAGCTGATGCACCATGAGCCGATACCCAACTGAACGAACCGATTAGGATCGCTCTTTAAAGGACAAGCCAACGGTGCGCCAATTTCACGCTGGAATCGCGACAAGGTTGCAAATAGAACAAATCGCGCTCAAAGCCAATGAGACAGGGAGTGGAATCGCAAAAATTGCCTTACCGAACAGAAATTCTTTCTCGCAGATTGACCACCGGCGCAAACCGAACTATTGTCAAGTCTGAACCTTTTGCCAAGCGGAGTTTTACGCAAAGCTGTGATGCAAGTCGATGATTCGACGTAGGGTTCGACTCGTTTCCTCAGCATGTTGGTCTGACTACGTTGGAAGTGGACGTCCTCTGGAGCCACTATAAAAACGGTGCAAAGTTTCAAGGTTTGTGCAACTGGTTTCTATTCCATGCACTAGGTAAAAACCTCGTCTTCTAAACTCTTACAAAATTTATCCCATCCGATCACCAAGCAATTCTTCTCGTCAATGTCGTCGGTGCGATCCGCCAAGCAGGCGATGTTGACCCGCCGGTTGATCGTCACTGGGGTCTTCAAAAACAGCAGGGCAATGTTTTTGAAAAGTTTGTGCGGGTTGTAGTTCTTGTGGAGAACGGTATTGCGCACCTCACGCTCCTGGTACGGATCCTCCTCCGGAGTCAGCATGGTGTCCGTTTGTCCGACTCGGATCCAAAAAGGCTCGGACGCGTTTCTGCGGAAAACAAATTACCCTGTAATTACTCTTGTCTCGTTTTTTGCTTCCTGTCTGCAGGATAGAACCCGGAATTACAAATCTCTTACTCTGTGTCGTGGACGCATTGGGCCGCGGTCAGTACTGCGCTGTCATGAATGAGTGTTCCTTGGCACTGGTACACCTTGACCTCCTTGGTCTTGTTGTTCCGCTGAACTTTTCTCGCCCGAAATATGGTTACCATCCATGGGAATTCTCCGGATTGAACTTCCTCCTGGTCCAGTCGAGGTACGAACGGTTCAAGACTGTGAGACTGACGAAGTCCACACGTGCTGGTCTCGTTCGGCTGCTTAGGAAGCATGCAGCAGACTTCCAAGTAGTCTTCGCACATCGTAATCACCTTCTCAGACCTACTTCTTTAGGATGAGAAGCGATTGGTAATTGCCCTAGGTTAACGACCATGATAAAACGAACATACGCAACACGCCCTGTTAGCGATGGACTGTCTCATCTAACCGCACATCAGATCAAAGGTATATTGCTCGAAATGACGTACCTAAACTGTTAAAGTAAGTAATGTCTAATTGTCGCAAAAGGTAAACGGCAATTACGAAGTCAACATTGGCAACATTCCGGTGTGCTATTAGTGCAGTATCTGTACGGTGAATCGCTTACCGTGCATGCCGGATGTCAATTTCACCTTCCCCGTTAGTGATGACGATATTTTCCGAATTGCAGAGATAATATGGCACGCAAACGCATGACGCGGATGCGGAGGAGGCTGCTGCTCGCGTCTTTATCAGTGTCTCGTTGGTAGGCCATGACGGTCGAAAAACATCCGCCGAAGAAAAGGACCCAGTCAACGCCAGGACAACGAAGCTGAGCACTGCACTCCCCATGTCACCGATTGTCCACAGTGGGTTACCGTTTACCTCAAGGGACGGAATGAACTGGTTTAACTGTTCTTTCGGACACTGGAAAGCGGTCGCGTAGCCAGCGCCACGGTCATTTGTGAAATCGCTATCTCAAATAGATTATTAACACAGCGGGAGAATGGCAGGCGTTCTCTGGAGTAGGGGATTCATATTTGGAGTTTTCAGAAGTACTGTTCCTTTCATTCCGTCTACAAGGTAGAAACCCATGATCCTCGTCGTTGATTCATTTCGATTTCTTTTCGCGATGCAAATATGTGCTCTCCGTGCAGGGTTTCGTCATACATACGACTTTCATCTACAGCCGACCGATCGTGCCGCCCACAAACGAACGCAACAAAATGCACGCCGATAGGATTTTCAACTCGTCATCAACAGCGATACCACCCCCCCCCCCCCCCCCCCCCCCCCCACATGGGTGATCGAACAAAGCAGAATTGGGGATCGTATAAAGAGCGTTGCGCGCTAGACCGTGAAGCGAAGTCATCATTATCTACCAATTACAGTAGAACCTCGATTATCCGAAATATGTGTTGATTTATCCGAACGCTGGGTAAAAAAATACATCTTTGATGCGAAATATACATTTTTGCTCGCTGAAAAATTTGAAGCAGCCGTTCGTCAATTGACAATAGACGACGGTATAAGACCAAAGTAATAAAATGATCGTTCGATGTTTGGAAGGGGTTCGAAAGGTTGTTTTGATGTTTAATACGGACTGTTTGTCGATTTAAATTTATGTTATATATGTATTATTATACCCGAAGATGAAAAATGAATTTCGGCTATCCGAACTTTTGACTATCCAAACTAGACTCGGTCCCAATTAGTTCTGATAATCGAGGTTCTACTGTAATGTGTTTCTGTACTTTGAACTGCAATATCATTATGCTGCTGCGTTGTGGCTATTCATACACACGAATGTTCCAAGCTATCTATCTGTTCTCGGAATTGTGAGCTCAACACGCACACACACCAGCATTTATAGTATAGATTCTTAGCTGAGATAATAAGTTTAGGGGTCATCATTAAAACATGAGCACACAATGATTACGTAAATAGTTGTTATTTCATTCGCACACAGAACACACTGTATCTTGGTCATGTGTGGAGTAAACGAGTTTACACTTGTCGCTATTCACGAAAGATGTGAAAATAAAAAAGCAAATACATTCAGAAAAAAGTCTCCCTCCATCGCCAGCACGGTTTATAGCAGTCTGCAGAAATGCCTTCTGTTTGACGATCATCATGCCAGGTACGAAGACGTGTCAAGGTTGTACTGAGCCATTTTGCCGTCGATCCATCGACGAGCCTTACTTACGCTAGCGTAGACGCCAGGTGTTCGATCGGCACCGCAACCGATTCCCCAGGCCACGATACCAGCCTGAACGTATCGGTCCTGAGCATTCTTCGAAGGGCAGACCAACGGACTGCCACCGTCACCCTGTGGCAATCAAATCAATCGTTAGTTGGATAATTTAAAAAAATTGGTGTGTTAGTGGAGACGGAAAAACATTCTACTCTTTGAATTCAGGGTTCTAACCGTGCAAGTGTCTTGTCCAGCCTCTCCGCCGGCACATATGAAACTCTGATCGAGAATGAAAGCGTTTCCAAGTCTGGTGCGTCGCAAGTTAGTTTGACAAGGTGTGTGCGGTACCACGGGAAGCTCGATTTTCTTGAGAACAGCCTGGAATCGGCCCACTGCTTCTGCATTGGGTCCCGGAAAAAGAAAAACAAATTATTACGTTATCCCGCTGCTTCGAGGATCGAAGGGCGAGTAAAGGCAAGTCGCTGACCGAAGGTGTTTTTGCCCCATCCAGTGGCCGTGCACCTGACAGCGTCAAAGACGTCGTTCTCCCGAGGCAGGCAGACCGTGTTTACACTCGGCGTGATGACGAACGGCGTCTTGAGGATCAGAACCGCAAAGTCGTTGTGAAGATTATCGGTGTTGAAGTTCTCGTGGAGAATGACAGCCTCCACCTCCAGCTGCTGGTGCGGAATTGGCTCGGTTCGGCTCAGCGAGTCCCAATCTCCGGCTCTGACCACCAGTTCCTCGGCGCTCTTCCTGCGGGCAAAACAATCATCAACTCGAGTTGATACCCAACCGCCGCCAACGCCCTGCAGGGACGGTTTTGCGAGCTTATTACTCACCCCTCGATTGTGTGGGCGGCGGTCAGGACAGCCCGGGGGTGGATCAACGAGCCACCGCAGATGTAGCCGCTCTGTTCGGTGCCTGGAGGCGGTTTGGTGAGGACGGCTACCATCCAGGGGAACTCGGCGAACTGGGCCTCGTTGTCGCTACCGGTTATCCTGACGGTAACTCCCTGGGGATTGCGGTATCCGCAGCCCGACCTTACCGGGACGTTGGGCTGCTGTGGCACCGGCGTCGGTAACGGCTTCTGCGTCGCCGTCGGACTCGGCGTCGGCATCGTCACCATCGTCGGCGCCTGCGTCGCTCTGTCAATCGGGCGATTCAGGATAGACGACTTCGGGCAGCAGACGTCCAGGGTGCCTGAGCAAGTCTCGCCGAGCCTGGGGAACCGGAAGTTGCCGTTAAAACGAACTTTCTACCATCGGGAATCCGGTACTGACCTTTTGTCGATCACGAACGATCCGTCCGAATTGGAGACGCTCTCGCTCGAGCAGAGGTTGTACAACACGCATTGACAGTCCGATACCTGGACTTTAGGCAACGCCGTGTTCAGGGGTGGCGGCGTCGACGTAGACAGAATGTTCAACGAGTCGCACGGGGCGTTGAAAATCTTCCGGCAATTCTCGACCGCCGAGTTTACACCGTTCTGACGCTTTTCCCGCCGTCCGTTGGGCGTCGCGACGCCCAAATCCAGCAGTCCCAGAACCGTGACAAGCCATCCCAAGTACTGCATCCTTGATTTTGGTGATCCTTGGTACCTCGTTGACGAACAGACACTGCGTTCGCGATCAAACCTGTTGAATATGTTATAATTGTATTCTTGGTCTCTCCCTCTCTCCCTCTCGCTCCCCCTTTTCCTATTTCAACACCGGTTTTCGTACCAAATGGACGTCATGTATATTTGTCCTTGACTCGCGTATGCAGGTAGGCAGGTCGGTCTATGTATATAAAAATAGTGCGTAGACAGACGACCGCTCTGTCCCTATCGTTGTGTTTATCTATATATTGAAAGTCTTCTACAGGTATTTATATATTTCGTAAAAATTATTCCTAGAATCACACACTATATACCTAGGCTAATAGCTGCGTTTAAATATGCATACATATTCAGCGCGCCGCGAACGACGTCAAGGATAGATTTATATAGTCCTTCCAGAGATATTCGTTAAGGTTTCGTTCGTGAAACAATTACATTTTATTTTGCTACACGAGTATTAAATAAATCATTCTCATTTCCAGGTATTATCGCGATAAAGAAAAATGACTTAAATTATTTTTGTTTTTCGAAAGTCGAAAGCGCCTCCTCATTCACCAGTAAATTCTTTTTATATACGTTTTTTCACCGTCTACTCAAAGTATTATCACCTAGTTGTTATTTACTTATTAATTTTCTTCCACTGCGATGTAAATAAAAATGTATTGAACCAGCTTCGGTAATTCGTAAACGGTAAAACTCGTGCTTCTTGCTTAGATTATTCGCTCTGTAATATCGTCAGTAACTTACAGAGATACCGACAAGTTGCATTTTGCAAGTGACAACAATTGTAATCTTGGTGAGGCGAAATTTTACCGAAATCGATTATATTATATTCAGTACATATTCCTTTTTTTCCTGCTTTTCGCAAATTTTCAGTACATATCAATACTCCAATTGTTGTAGTAATTTTTAATTTTTTTCTCTACGTCACTTTCACCAATTTATATTCGATTCTTTTTTTGTCGAATGAAAAAAAAAAAAAAATAATCGTCGTTGAAATTTATCGAGGCAATCGGGAAATTTTTTATGCAACACGCACACCTTGTTATATAAATTTATTACTCACCGCAATAATTGTTATTTGTGTATATCGGCAAAACTGCGAATTCACTACTATGAAGAATCGTCCGAAGCACAACTTGAGCGATCGGCCGATGTTTGGTGACTTGTTTCGAACCGACGTCGCCGATCCGTAAACCTCGTAGACCGGTCTTTCCTCCCTCTATTCTGCAGACCACTCACAGAGTTGTTTGTGTATCGCCATACCCCTCGAACCTCGGGCTTTTCTCCCACCACGGTAAAACCACCGTCGCGACGTCATCCGTCCGTTGAGCAGGATTTATCATGGTGAATTCCTCGTGCGTTGCGACTTTCACGAATCAGTCTTCTCGCAGCGTTGCTGCAACTACTATTTTTTCTTCTTTTCCTTACATTTAGTCGTTTATTTATATCCTTCATTTTATTTCCGATCAGGAGATTTGGTTACTGCGATTCAATGACCGCTAAATCTTTCCTGTTTGTGCGCTGTTCGTTCGACGGTGTTTAAATAATTATTCAATCTCGACAGCAATGCTTAATTCAAATCGAGCCGAGACCAATAAGGAAAAAATTTGTCTCGTGCGATTCATTATTGATTAATGTGAAAGACTTTATTTTTAAATTACTTCTCGGTTGATGTGTTCCAGGAATTTTCTTTTTTAACGCTTTCTTTTTACTCAAAATTTTTAATGAGTTGGAAATTTGATATGCGTTATAGGTACTCGTTTGAATCATGCGCGACGCTCGCGTGAAACGCAACTTAAGGAAAAAAAGCCAGCGACGGATGATCAATTTTTAATAACAGGAATCGACAGAGGTTATTACACTCTTACGTAAATTTCTTTATCACGTATGCGAGGACGTTATTTCCACGCTTGTAAACTTTCTGCGTAATATTTTTTCCCTCGGAAAGTTCCTTCGATATTCAATCGCAGTGTAATTATAGACGTGTACAAATAACAAGGTCGTTAGCGTCGATCATCTCTTGAAGTTAGAACGTGTAGCCCGATTTGCTTCGATTCATTTAGTAATCGATCGATTGATTAATAGCCGCTGCAGTCACCGGATATTTTCGAACCATGAAGTATGCATCTCATTATACGACTTAGTTGTAATTCGTGTGATATAACAATTTAATCACCGCATCAGACAGACCGAGTCGTTCTCTTCGTCTCATTTTCTTCAGACATATTATTATACCCGGAAATTCGATGATAATCTAAACATTAAATTCCCGGTGCAACGTAAAAAAAAAGTTTATCTTGCACGAGAACGAATTCACTGCACAGGTATATACATAGGTGTGGTTTAACATTCAGGTGCGCCTCGATAAAAATAATTTCATACCATGTCTAATACTGTGTCTGCGGTTGTCTCGGGTGCTCAAATCACTATTTTTCACGATTAATATCGAGGTTGAACGATGAACTGCGATGTAATTGCGTGAGATAATTGCACGTACTGATTGCATGAAGCCGAAAAGCAATCCGATCGACAATCGTCTCGGCCATAACCATCGCTGCTGAAAGAGAACGAAGTCTTGTGCAACTGATACGTTAATCGTGCGTTTAGTAAACTTTTTTTTTGTCATTTACGTAAGATACAAAATCCGCAGACCAGGGTGACCGCGGCCTTGTCGATAATACAACAAAGTAATTAAATTATTCCGAAAATTCTATTTGGATAAATTCTCGTTATCCTTGAATACGCATGTCACCTGGTGAACGAACGCTGTGTGCGACATTGAAGTGTATACATATACACACACACACATTGGCCGATATGAATGCAGCATTGAAAAATAATCTCTGAACAAGTGAAATTATTATATGTGTACCTCGATCAGTTGGCACGCTGCGTATAACAGAAATATTGTCCGAAGCTAAGCAAATTTTGCCCGTTCGTTCTTTCCCGTGCGATAATTGGCAATAATGGATGTATTAGTCACGCTGTTGTGCATCACGACTCATTCTATGTGCCAATGTTAACGTTGTACAATTAGGTCGTACCTTCTACCTGCCTACAGCCTTTGGCTAACAGGGATTCGATTCAGCCGTAGTAATTAGTCAGAGGTTCAATGCCGCAGGAAGTATACGAGTTAAACGTACGAGTTATATAAAAATTCGTAACTGTACCTATACCTAAACCCATCGGATTACCGCCTGCAATTAACGCGTGCACTTCATGACTCACGCATTAAAACTGTGTGATAATAAGAATATTTCAGATTCATGGCTGATTGAGGCAAACAAATAACAGCATTTATAATTTACCAACACGAGCTTGCGCCGCGACAGGCTGTTTCCAAATCTTGAAAATATTATACCTGGCTATTTCGAATAATTTAATTACTCGTTTATAGATTAGCCCTGGATAAGTCGAATGCACGGTTTACAAATAATTCAATTTCTCTAATGAATTATAATTTTCCGACAAACTTTATTCTCTGGTAGTTTCACACGTTTATTTATGTATGTAATAATAAATAATGCATAATATCGACGAATTGAACTTTAGTTTCTCGGGAATTCACAAATAGATTTGTGACCATTCATCTCCTACGGATGAATCATGTACCTCGATTATTATTTCAATCCAACGAAATAACAACCTTCCAAGTCAAGCAAGTTGGTGCTAAGTTACGCGTTATAACTTAAGAATACGATGGTTGTAAAAACAGAATAATAAATGCAGCTAAACCGCACGTTTATAAGTAAATAAACCTACGTAGGACTAGACGTGAAAATGCGTGCATCAGCAGGCTTGAGAAAATAGGACTTTACAAATCGACGACACCAACTGTGTAGTAGTAATATATAATTCGTTGCTCACAGTACTCCATAATTAGCTAACTGCTGATCGATCCATTGGCGGTGCTGAGGAACGCTGGCGTAAACAGCGGGTGTCGTTGATGACCCACAACCGATGCCCCAGGAAACGACGCCGACCTGTAAATATATAGGTTGGAAATTTTAATAATCGTAATATTGGATGTGATTAGTTAAAAACGAACGGAAGATGCCGTCGCAGCTAGTTCGAAACGTAGCCCGTACCCACCTGGAAGTACCTTCCGGTGGAAGTTGGGCACACCAAGGGACCTCCTCCGTCGCCTGTGCAGGTGTCCTTACTCGGTTCCCCGCCTGCGCACATGAAGCTACCATGCAACTGGAAATACTGGCCGAGTCTTGTCGATCGTAGACGGTTTTGACAATCGGATCGTTCGACGATCGGCAAGTCGACCTGTCGCAGAACGGCTTGATACTGTCCCTCGACTCCTGGATAAATCATAGTATGAATTAGGAACGAGCGAACGATCTTCCAGTTCGCGGGCCTTAGAAATACTTCCGGCATGAGATCCACCTCGTCTAGTGCGGGTCATTCTTACCGAAGGAATTTCGTCCCCAACCGGTTGCATAGCATCTGACTCCCGGAGTGATGGCCATTCCTTGTTGGGGAAGACAGATCGGTCGAACGTTCGTCTGGTAGTTGACTTCGGAAGTTAGTATCAGGACGGCTACATCGTGGTAAAGACCACCGCTGTAGAATTGCGGGTGTTTCAGGATAGTCTGGACTCCAGCTTCTTGGTAGGGTAGCGGTTCATTGTTGGACCTGGTGTCCCACTCGCCGACGCGTACCACGAGCCGGCCCACTTCTTGTCTGGGGATTTTTCGTAAACAGAGTTACCAACTGCCGGATGAGTATATAATGTTCCGGATTCCGAATTCCCTGTGGATTTGTTACTACGATGTGCTCCCTTACCCAGCGACGCAGTGTGCGGCGGTCAAAACCGCCCTCGTTGATAGTAGGGATCCACCGCACTGGAAAAGCAGAGGGTTCTTGGTCTGTCGAACCAGGAGTGCGACCATCCAGGGAAACTCGCCGAATAACGTCGCTCCGGGTCCGTCTGCCCTTTGGGCACCTGCTCAGAGAATCCTCGAATGATGACAAAATACCGGCTTGCAATATTGGATAGAACCAGTCGGAACTTGATTTTTGTTCGACGGATTCTTTCGCGATCCGCTTGACAACTTACCCGCGTTGTAATCGTTGCTCCTCATCCCGCAGGAATCAAATTTCGAACCTGTTCCACCTGCAGTAACGACAAGGGTGTGTCTCCCGTTCGACGGTAAGCCGACACCCTTGACCCCGACGATGCCCTGGAGCTGGCAGCAGACGTCGTCAGGCATGGGGCAGATCCCGAACCTGGGGTCGATTATGCCCGCGCCGTCCTGGCTGACTACGAACCCGTCCGCGCACCGGAGAGTCTTCACGCAAATGCAGGCGCGATCCGTGCCAGGGTTCCGGATGGGCCCCAGGCCCCCGGAAGGGTATGGCTGCATTCCGTTTGACGGAAAGCCAACGGCCGAGTCCTGACCGTTTGCTGGTATTTTGCAGCATGTTTCATCCGCAGCTGAGCAAGCGCTGCCCAACTGACCGAACCGACCGATAGGAAATCGAGGGTCGATGTTTCCGGCTCCGGAGACGATTACGTACCCCATTAAGTCGCATTGCCACGTTTTGACGCAGACGCAGAGTTGGCTAGAGGGAACTGCCGGCGACATCGACGTCATCGCAGGCATCGATGTTGGGAAAACAACAGAAGTTGGAATTCGACAGCAAACCTGCGTGGCGATTGGGCAGAGTCTTTGGTTCTGCCGTCGAGGGTCGATCACACCGGCACCAGATATTATTATTACACCGGATGCATCGCACTGATACGTCTCGACGCATAAGCAATTCAAAGAGAGCGATGGTGTCGGGAATACTGTTATCGGTGCCGACGTAGGCGTCATTGTCGACATCATTGATGGTGCCATGGTTGGCATTGTTGCAGGTGTCATGGTCGGTGTCATGGTAGGCGGCGTTGTTGGAACCGCTGTTGGCATCGTAGTGGGAGCCATGGTAGCGCTCGTGGTAGGAGGCATGGTCGGCATCATGGTCGGTGGATGGGTAGGCGGCATTGTCGGTGGCGCTGTAGACATCATTGCAGGAGCCATGGTCGGTAGCGTAGTAGGCATCGTTGTTGGTGGCATAGTAGGCATCGTTGTTGGCGGCATAGTAGGCATCGTTGTTGGCGGCATAGTAGGCATCGTAGCTGGTGGCATAGTGGGCATCATGGTTGGTGGCATAGTTGTCATCGTAGCTGGTGGCATAGTGGGCATCATGGTTGGTGGCATAGTTGGCATCATCGTTGGCGGCATAGTAGGCATCATCGTCGGCATCGTGGTTGGTGGCATGGTTGGCATCATCGTTGGCGGCATGCTTGTCATTGGCATCAAAGTAGGAGTAGCGGTTGGAATTGGCATAGGAGTTGACATATTGAGATTAGGCATGTAGCAACACACTTCCAAGTCCCCGGTGCAGGGTCGAAATCTGTAATACGACATTATACCGGTATCGTCAACGGGTATAGATTAATAAAGGACTCATTCTCGATGGAGACACCGAGTGACCTTCTCAGAAATGTGCAGAATAGAAAATAAGTAAACGAATTTTGTAACGCTACCTGATGTCGATCACACCAATTCCAGAAGTGATGATGTTATTGTTCATATCGCAGAGATAATAAGGCACGCAGAAGCACTGGGAATGTGACATCGGAGTTGTCGTGACTTTCTGGACCTTATGAGGATTCAGTTTGTGCTTCAAAATGTGAAGCAAGAAGAGAGGGACTCTGCCGGGTGAAGCTGGGGTAGCTATGGAGAGATCTCCAGGCCATACGATGTTCTTTCCAGGTCGCAGAAAATGTCCCCATGTTGCGCTCGACGCTGTTAATGCAATAGCACCAACAGCCACCACCAGCGCAAACTGCACGCTGTTTCCCATGATGCGCCGAGACCAGAAGCGAGTTTGCAGTCTCTAAAATGTGACGCGAACCTTTATGCCTGGTAGGACAATGTTTCCGGACGTTGTCGACGCTGTTTAACCGCGATGTGAGAGCCTGCATGGCACCGCTTAACACTGTGACAGCTCCGCACGATCCGGACATTAATATGAAGCACGTAATTGTGCCCATCCAGCGGAGCTGCGCGTCGTCCGCTCGGAAATCTAAGGGTCTAAGTGGGACACACCAGGAATGGAGTTAGGCCGGGAGAGATGACATTTTGATGGAGCGAGATTCAAAACGCCGAATGAAGCAAAAAACAATATTGCAGCCGGACGGTGTACCTTGGAGTTTTTTGGTACCGTGCTCTGGAGGTCGAACAAAAAACCGAATCTGTGAATCGAATAATGGGAAACTGCGAGATGCGTGAAGCAGGTGAATGCGTTTGACCTACATTCTACTCTACAGTAGTGGCAACAATAACCTCATAGCTGACCGGTACTCACAAACACTCTAGCTATTTATAATGACCAAGTGTGAAGTAGGATTTACGATTTCACAATGCAACGATCTGTTAGCAAGCATTTCTTTGTCGATTATCGAGTTAACGGATTGACGTCAATGCGATCGGGGTAAGTCCTAGATAGTCACCGATACAAGAAAATATAATCATTCGGAAAGGGATAGATCGAAGCATCTGGACTCCTCTAACCATGCAACTTATTCATAGTTGTGCGACTATTGCGTGCAGCATATCATCGCGAAAGGATATAGTAGTGATATTTAAGGAGTGAAAAAATATTATGCCATTTATAAATTTTATTGACGTATGTTTGGCGTAAAATAAAAAGCATCTCCATATCATCGTTACGTAACTCTTCGAGCATATGGATAATGAATTCATAGCCGATCTGTATTCATTGTAGTGTAGCTTCTGTACACATTTTGTCCACCCTCGAATGATAATAAGTTATAGTCTTCAATTCAATCAAAGAATGATCACCATTTCGATAAATATGATAATTATTTTCAAGTGTAGTAAAATCAGGCAACATACCCAGATATTATTTTATCCAATTATCCCGTACAATCTAGGCAAAAACGGCAGCTGATCTGAGGTCAGCGACGATCACGAAATCAGTGAATACCGAATTGACCAACTTTCAACGTTCTGTTTCCATGCTCGACTGTTGCACGGTCAACGTTTTTACCTATCAGTTGTATTAGCTTCGTGCCAGCATACGCTATTTCAATAATTCAGCATTGATTTATCGCCAGATATACAGGATCGCGGACAAAGGCGTGAACATTCAAACAATAACTAAATGCAATTCTCTCATCGTCTACAAACATCTTGACGCACGTTCCTAATGATTCGTTGTTACTATAGAATGTAAGGTATTCGCTGAAACAATTATATTGCGTATTCGATAATTTTGGCTATTCGAAATCTAAGGTTCTCTTCCGCTGCAATTTGCCTGCATAGCAATGACAGTTTCTAATGAGTAGAATGAGTGATAAAAATTCGTAGAACCGGTGGTATTTTTAAACAGCAGTTACATCTAATGATTGGCACTGAATTGTACGTGATGAGGAAAAACTGAACAACATTGTATTATGATAGGGGTTAAAAGACTGACAGTGTGACGCCTATGCCGCAGCTAAGTAGGGCAACGATGCGAATCCAACCAATCGTTACGGGAAAATGATGTACAATTATTATTCTTTTTCATTGTTATTTTGACAAAATGCTTTTAATTAAATATCAATCGTCGTGATATAGTTTCACACACAAAAAGACATACGGCTAAACAATAATAATATTAATACTATAACAATATAATAATGTATGTAAATCAGGGGGACAGAGTACAAAGCAGAAAGAAAAAAATTAAATTCGGCATTGCAATTATGAGAACGGATGAATCAAAAATAAAGAGAAAAAGAACAGAAACAGAAAAGAAAATTATCCAACTTTTATAACGGGCCAAAATTGAAAGAATTAAGCAGTCTGTATTTTAACTAGGTTGAGAAATATTTTACCTCACCTCAAAAAATGCCGAAGAGAATTACCGTAAAATTTTATGTGCAGAAGCCGCTATTTTTTATTGTATAAATATCCGGTCAGCAGCTGTGAATGGAAAATTAATTTTTGTACAATTTTGTAAAATGTGCAAATTATAAACGGACTGTGAGTTAGGGTGTAAAAATGAAATTAAAATATTTTTTGTAACTGTATCATCGACAGGAAGAAAAACGATACTTGCGGTTATATCTGTCTAGTCGTACCCCCAGCTACTTATGACCAACGTCTTGCTCATTTGTTTGTTATGTTTGAGCATCTAAAAGTAGTCAGACGAGATCCTAAATACCTAACACACTATCTCAAAAATTATAAACTATGTAGGAACATTTCAAAGAGTAATTAAACATATCATTGGTATTCATTAACATCAACAATCATCACTTAATATCTAATTAGGGCATCCAACATTGACCACCACAAAAAGTGCATTTTAAAACGATAAACGTCGACGCTAATCGATACATAGATCCGTCAATTTATTTCTGTACATAAAAGTACAGACTTTGTTATAACATTACTGTAATCAAGAGCATTGATTCTGATTGCGAGAATCTCTCTTCCGACCATCAAAAGGGTGCAAAGCAAGCCTGTAAAAATTGACCACGAAAAAAATGTCGCTAGAACCAGGTTGCGGTACAATGCAGCAGCACAATCCTAGATGTTTGAGACTAGTATCTTTATCGAGAGGGGAAGATCCGCTGTCCGGATACAGCGAAAAATCATATTGAAATTTCGATGAAATTCAATTTTGTTGGTCGCAAATTTTACGGAAATTTCCAAATGATTTTCGGTCATCGGATAATCTAATCCCGATTACTCTGATTCATGCGACAGAAAAAATTACATATATTTAAGTCACTTTGCTCGTGTATTTCAGAATCTTTCGGAAAAATAAACGAAATTTATTTCAATTAGAATCAACCCTCTTTACACAAATGAATCACCGGCACCACGCATTACTCGTTATTTATACTAAAACGCTACAAAATAATATCTTTATGCTTTTGTATGATCAAAATTGGATCGCTCCGTGGTATGTAACAGAATACGTATATCATATAAAGATTAGGAAAAACAATAGTGGAAAGTATGTTTTTAACAATATGGTACATATAATAAAAAAAATTCTCCCCATGTGCGTCTTTGGGGAGGAAAAATGTAACGCCTTATAGTTTCAATATAACGTATCGTACGATAAGAAATGTCTCCTTTGAAATAAGAATTCCGTGAAACATCAACTTTCGACTTGTTACCTCGGAATAAAGACCGCTTATACATTTGAAATAGAGGCCAGCCAATCTATTTGAAAAAATGTAAACAGTCCAAACTCAGGCCATCATCGAACTGTCAGAATTTCAAAGGAGCGTAAAGCGAGACAAAAAAAAAAGAAAAGAAAACAATAGAAAACACAAGACGAAATGTCTCAGATTGTCCTCAACAGAAAAAAAAAAAAAAAACTGCGAACGGATTCTAAGTTTGAATAGTTGTCGCAGTCCGCGAAAGTTTTTCTTAGAAAAAATATCACCCATACCAATACAATACTTTTGATTTATCGATTCCGCTTAAACACGAAAAGAAAAAACACGTTTACCCTTCCCATTACAGACTGCATCAATCGCCACGGACTAAGACGCAAGTTGACATTATTTAAGGGATGAAATCAGAGTAAAAAATTCACTCAATCACAAAAGAAAATCGTCACTTGATAAAATCAGGGGTCGCGGCAGGGGCGGGGCAGGGGGGGGGGGGGGGGGGGGGGCAAATGGGACAAGGGATTCGAAAATTGGCCATATTTTCGAACGGCAGCGGAAGATTAGTGGTGGGAACGAGGAAATGGCGATTTGGGAATGAGAATTTTTAAACCCGATTTCAATGGTAGTAATATATATATATAAATATATATATATATAATAAATATTATAACATAATAAATAAAAGAACAATACCAAATCGCGTCGTTACTCCGCTTGCGCAATAGACGATTGAAACAGAGGTCGTGATTATTTTATTTTCTATCTTCAACTTGGGTTATTTCAGAGTTTTTTCCAATTTGAGAGTAGAATACTGTTCAAGTTTTTGAAAAAAAAAAACTGGTTATGTATTTGTGGATGATGTTTTGATGGATACTTAGCAGCAATATCGCGCGCGGTGTTGTGTACATATGGAAGATTCTCGATTTACTATGACTGCAAGCACAGGCATGTGTTCTGATCTGTACGCGCGATTTATGTAAAACCTAGCGCCCTATAATCATATGGCGTAAGTACGGGGAGATTGTAAAATCATGATTAGAATGAAAGTAGTATGTATTGAAAAATTATCAAACAACGTCGTGATTGTCGCTCTTTTCTTGTCATGTTGTAAACCATGATCAGTTGTTGGAAAAAAATGTTTTTAAATGTAGAAAATCTTACTTATATGTCATAAAGATAGTTGCGTTCTTTAGCTATTCATCATAATAAACCTTCGATATTTTGTTCTTTCTATTTTGCATAGAAAAGTAACGTAACGAAAACTACTGATCTTAACGTTTAAAAGATGATGATACCTGATTGGTTTCGAATGATTTTCGAAGCAGTTTTTTTTTTGTTCACGTATTTGCCGTAGCCCAGATTTGACTATCGGACTCGTATGTTCGTATTTACAGCTTCGCGGACGTTGTCGTGTGAAAATAATAAGATTAAAAATAGTGTGACAATGAAAACGATATGCCAGCGAAATTTATCTCTACCCATGATTACTGAAGATAAATAAGAAGTCAAAATGAATCAAGGTTACAAAATATAACTACAGGAATCAACCGTAGGTATATTTCGAACTTTATTCATAGGCGGAAAGGGAAATAAGGCGCACCCAGAGTTCCGAGATTTTCGCAATTCGTTCGAAATCCTAAACCATGGCATGAAACGTTTTTGCTGAAGCCAAAGCAAGAGCGTTTCACGAGATTGTAAGATTGCGAATGATTATCTCAGCGTCTCAGGGTAGTCTATAGACTTCGAAAAATATCTTTGGTTCATGCTCGAGGTAAAAAAAATAAGGCGGATACTGCAGTCGCTGGTCCAACAGAAAGAAGGTATTCACACGGCAGCGCAGCGCGACTCGTTCTTCAGGATGACGGTGATGCGGATGATTGGGGGATCTCGAAGCTACTTTGAACGGCGTTTTCCAGTCGAATTTCGCAGCACTTTCAACGCGTTCACTGTCGCCACTGCCTCCGGGTTTTTGTTCAATGGACAATACTTGATTGTGTGAGCAATGTCCCCGCACGCACCGCATATCGGACACGTGTAAGCCCTGCCGGTTCAAAACATTAGAATTAGAGTCGTGTAAGGAGTTTTTTGTTAGAAAGATTCATTTCAAGGAGATGATACAATTATTTGTCACGAGTCAAGTTAAAGGTGAACATCACTGAAAAAACTCATCGTTAGTTGCGGCAAGATAAAACGACTCGGTAAATCGTGCAAACTAATCAGGCACGCAAGTTGAGTGAATTGTATTTCTAGCGGGAGAATAATTACCGTAATTTTGCATCAAAGCTTCCTCGGTAACATTAGAGACGTGTTAATAAGAAGCTTATGGGATATAGGCGATCGAATAGCTCAGAATAATAAACGCGTCGATAAGCAAGACGAGCGTACGTCGGTATGTAAACATACTTCAGTCGAGCCGCGTTACTGAAAGGTTGCCGAAAGTCGCGTAAATAGAAGTAAGGACCATTATAGTATAGGTACATATATCGGCGACTTCCAACAAAATGCGCGACCCGCTGCACACCGAGGTACAAACAAAGAGCACGAGTGGTTCTGTTGACGTGGAATTCGAAGAAAGTGGCGATCCGTTGTGACGAAGACGGCGATTGCTTTGAGCGCGTGAATGGTGCCGGAAAAACATGTAATGAAATATCCTGAAAATACTTTAGACAATTTCTCACCTTAAAATGGGGCAGTTTACTCGGCCGTCGGCATCCTTCAGCAGATGACCGCGATAGTAATGTGCTTCCTCCCCGTTGTTCTTGCAAAATACGCATTCTGTCGGCAGCGGTTTCTTGTTCTTCCTTCTGCGCGGATTTGGGGTGGGCACGGCACCAGACTCCAGTTCCGGGCAGTATTCAGAATCATGCCCGTTGTGCTTGAATTCCTCCATCACATCTTTTCGCAGTTGGAAAAACAAAACCAATACATATAAAATTCGTCGGGGGATCAAGGGAGACGCTTGGCTCGTGTTTAATAAAAACAACGTGCTATTTACGTGTAACGTGAGACCCGGATCGATAATGTAAAAAAAAATTTCGTTTTTGCTCTCTGCTGCGACGCGACAGAACAGCGGTTTGTTTAGATCAGACAAATTAATAGGAGCGCGATGCCTCGTCGCATCTTTAACGTCATCTATTGTGTAAATAACACTCCTCGAAGACCCGACAGTCGGTGTACAAACAAACAATTTCGACAGAATCCTTCGCTAGCGAAGGTTCAAAAGATTTAATAGGTACTTATCTGCGATAACGCTGTAAAGATTACGTAGAAATACATCGACATATAATGAATAAAACAAACCCTCCTCACTCGCAGTTTCCATCTCGTCTACTCATTTAGATTCAGCTAATCGAATATGAAATATTAATGATACGAACGATGAACAGTGGAATGGTGAGAAAAAAATAAATAAATAAAGAATACTGGAATCGTAATAACATAACGATACGTCAACTGCTTTAGTACAGTTGTAAAACGTTACAATTGATCGATAAGTTAATGCCTGCGATTACAATGCGGCATCTCTGGTAAGAATTTTGGGAAGGCCGCGGCGCGGTGAACTATCCTTTGTACGAGCAACAAAGTAAGTCGTAATTCTCGGGCGGTGTACCGATCAACAGGCTACATATTTTCATATGGTGATGATGCGCACGTAGCTCTTGGATTCTGGCTAATTAGTGTGTTAAAAAGTCAGGCGTTACTGCAGCACTTTCTGCAACGGTGATTTATGGGGGTGTCCTCTGGTCAATTTCGACGTCGTCGTGGCGTATCTCCAAATATGGAAGTCTACGTATCTCAAACGCAAAAAGGGTTTAAAAAACCCATTCTATACGCAATTCTGAACACAAAAACTCTTATAAATTTTCATTTGACGCAGAAATAAAGAAATGGCATGAATTCTACGAATTTACGATAGCGATTTTGTAGAATCCGTGACATTTCTTTATTTATGCGTCAAATGAAACATATAGGAACCAGGCTGTAGCTAGCAGCCATAATTCTCAGCCAAACGTTCGACTGTTCGTTCGAATAAGGTTGTGAAGTCCGAAAATGAAAATTTTGTGAAACATGTTGAAACCCAAATACTTCTATAGAATTATGATGATAAAACTGTATCTTTCTAATTCAAAAAAGTTGTCTAAGGTTTGGCTGCTGGTTTCAATTTCGTTGTATTAGAATGTTTTTGTTCAAAATTGGTATAGAATAGGGCTGTCAAGTCCTTTTTCTGTTTTGAGATACATGAACTTCGATATTTGAAGATATATATGTCAACGTTGAAATCGATCACGGCAACCCCTAAGTCCCGTATTTCCATACCTATTTGCGGAGGAAAAAAACACTACGGTAAAACATCATATTTATTGATGAATAACCAGCAAATCACATTACGTTTTGACCAAAGAAAATCCACTGTATCGCGAAATGCGCTTCTCTCTGAACCAGATGATGAATTACATCACGATTTTCTGCGACGGGTGAAATTTCAACAGGTAATTCAAAATCGTCTCGCTTGCCAGGCTATCACATAATTCAAATTTCACTGATCGTGAGATGCGAAACTTATACACACGTAGCTCATACCTATACGATGTGGAAAGGATAATGAACCGCGAGTTCTGTCACGGGATTAAATTTAGACGAGGTAATACTTGTTGAATAGCGGTCAGCGAAGAAACGGAAAGCGTCTCTACTTACCATTACGCTGCGTGAAGACATCGGGGCTGATAGTGAAATCGGCGAAAAGTCGCTTCAATTCCTCTTCCAGGCTGGGGTTGAATGGAAAAAAGGAATTCGACACATTCGGCATGGGTAGTTGCTGAGGCACCAGAACCTTCATGATGCTGGTATTATGTAAAACAACTTGGTCGAAAAGTGCTCGATGCGTGTGTTTAGAAATGTAGAGTAAAACACGATAGATATGTATATATATTGGTTAAAATAAAGAGAAAAAAAAATGATTATAACGAAAAACAAAGAATGAAAAATCACCGAGAGGTGACGCAAACCGCGACACAACCACTCAGCGCGATAACTCGGTTGAAACTGATTCGAGCGGGCGCGTTGCCTCACTTGAGATTTGAGGACTTCCCCGCCTTCCCCGCGCCTCCAAAAACGCGGCGCTGGTCACTTGGAAGACGTCGACGACTGTCGTCGTGCATCCCTGGTAAGTTTCACAGACATAAAATGAGAATCGCATGGAAGAGGCAGATCCGTAGTTTGAATTTTGTGAATACTGTTTCGTCATTGGACGCGAAGACAGGGCGTGCAAATTCCCACGAGGCGCACGCAACTACCCTTTGAATTTTCGATCGTGATTCGTCAATCGGGCTTGCCGACGGATGTATCAAATCCCTGAGAATCGGGCCCGGAGGGGGGCAGGGGGGGGGGAGAGGATGTAAGCGCGTCAGGGGCGTAGCTGGGCAATAGTTTCGAGGATCGTATATAAGGAAACCGATGGTGTTAATTAAATTTTCTTGAATTGATGAAAATAAAAATTAACGAGACGATATCACTAATCTTCATGTTTATTATTACTGTGTAAATATGTAGGCACTGAACAAATAATGTTTCATAATTTGTTTACAAACATTTACAGTTACTGATTTTTTTTCATATTTGTGTTTATTGTTTTTCATATTTCTGTTTTTTTGTTCAACCAAGGAATGCTCTCTGCGAGCAGCCTGATTAGCTACATATCGCCATCTAAGCTGCTTTTACACCATATTTTTTTCCTTTAACGTTTTAACTCTCCTATAATTCCATTCACTTATTCGCAGCATTTTATGCACTTCCTTCCATTATTCTGGGCGCGATCTCAACAATATTTTATCAATATATATATTTTATTTTATTTTATTTTACTTTTATGTATACTTTAATTTCTATACGCTAATATATTGTTCTCTAATCTAAAAATTACCACGATTATAATAATATATACTTCAAAAATAATAATAATAATTATAATTACTAATAATTATTAAAATAACTATACGTCAAACATATAATATATCGTGTGTGATAGAATTAAGAGTAAACGCAAAACCTAACTTTGGCTAATAATTGATATTTCTTAATTGAAGAGTACGATTCAAGCTATTTTTTCTTCTCCCTTCTACTTTTTAACACATTTTTACCATTTATTAATATCATGCTCTTGAATCTTGAAATATCAGACTAAAATGAAGTAAGGTCAGTATATGTATGAAACTGTATGAAGGCTCGGTGTTTATCTTTTTTTATTCTTGTATTTTTTTCGCTGGGATTGATTACTACTCTGATTTGCGCGAAAATACATCCGGTATTTTTCATGCTATACTGAATTTATATCATGAATTCTTATATGCATTTGGTGTATGGTGTATTCTCCCTTGAACAATATCGATGTCTCATTTTGCATCTCGTGTATAAAACCGTTTCTCACAAGCATGAGCAACATCTAGGTACTTTATCGACTACAACGCAACAAAGTTCCTCGATGAACATGATCGAGTGTGACAATAATAATACTCGTTTAACTAAATAAATTAAAAAAACTAAGAATATGTTAGTCTGCGATTGAATTCGGTACAAAGATGTATGTTACGAGTGGAAGAAAATTTTCAGGTATATGTTACGCTTAAATCATCAGGCAACTCGAGCGTTGCCAATGATAAAACATGATTAATTACACGAAAATTAATGTTATAGAATGGTGAAATATTTTCATAAACAGTAAAAATCTTAAAATACTTCCATTTTATGGTGGTTTTTCCTGGATAAATATATTTGGTTGTATACACGAGACACACTTTCTTTCTAACGAGTTCTAGATGATTAGATCAAACAAATGTTCTAGTCTCTAGGTGAAAAAGATGCACGTTATCAATGAATTTATTAATTTAATGATCTCGGTATATGGTTTTTTGATGCTGCGGTGGTCCGTTGTAGAGTAATTATAATTATTATAAATATATAATATAGGTCCATATGTGTTTTCATGTGTGTATAATGTATGTATGTTTGTATTTATGTATTTACTAAATGTAATGTATACGTAATTGTGTACATGAGAGAGGGAGAGAGAGAGAGAGAGAGAGAGAGAGAGAGAGAGAGAGAGAGAGAGAGAGAGTGAAGAGTGTGTGTATACTAGGAATGTACATAGTGTACGTAGTAGTTTATAATTAGATTTGTGTATAAAACGATTGATTATACGTAATTATATACTCATTACTCATTTTTTTTTCTTTTCCTTTATATCAAACGACACATGTAATTAATGATATCGATATTAGTCTCATGGTGTGATAGCCCTTAGTAAATGGCAATCTACATTTGCCAATAGGCTAGTCTTGTCCTGTCTTCTTGTAGTACTATGTCAATGTGGTCACGCGCATGCATCACAAAATACACAGCACGTTTTTTTTCTGTTTACGTGACAATCAATACAGAGATTTTCAAGCGAGTGGCCACATTTAAAAAAATTTATAACTATCATCGTCGAATAATTTATTTTTTTTTTCTTTTTTTTTTCTCCTTTTCTTTCTTTTACACCATTTTGGATAAATAAGAACTAAAGTGCTCCTCTTTGTACTGAAAACTACTACCTTATACCTTGGCTATAAAGTAACATTAATGAAACACTTAATCGTAAACAATTATTTGCATTATTATTTTAATACAGCTTTTTCCCCTTTTTCCTTTTCTTTTTGGAAATACGATACATCATTACTCAAGTCATTAAGTTTAAATAAATAAAATGAAGACTCGATGGTTGCTTCCAATTATTAATATTATTATATTACAACGAATCTACCTTAGATCCGTTCTCATGTGTTTCAATTAAAAAAAAAAAGCACGGTTACTTTGTAACCTGTTAAATTTTAATTGCCCTTTTTTACTTACATACAAACTGACTAATCTCAGTTTACTTAATTTGTTGAATTTGTGTCAGAATTTGCAAATTAAACAGAATAGTAGATGGGTTAGGTTGATAATTCCTTGCATACATTCATTGTGAAAATATATGTGAGATTTAATAACATTAAAAATGCGACGGTGAAGTTTGAAAGTTGGAGTTGTTTGTTCGGAATAATACTAAGTGAAAATCAATTATGAAGAAGAAGTAATAAATAAGGAATCTTCTCGTTTGTTTGTTGTAAAATAGTTTTATAGTATGTATTATATCTTAAATAGATCACATGCAAGCGTATGTTTATATAATTTTAAAAACGTAGCCATTTACTTGCGAACCGCTGTACTGTTCATTAATATTTAATATTAATACTTCTAGTCGTATACTCTTGCTAGAGTAAAAGTGGTCTTTGTGCGCCCCGATATAACTAATCTTCGGGGCGTGTGTAGGCAATACAGAGAGCTTCAGCATGTATTTTCGCTCTCTTGATATGCGATAGAACTATCCTAACAAAACTTGTCGTTACATTTTTCTTTCATTTGGTATGTCTTAGTCTTATTTTATTCAAAAAAAAGAAAAAAGAAAATATTATTAATAATAATAATAGTATTTTTATATTACCATGTACTTAATACATTAAGTTCAATGAGACGTAATGAGTTTGTTGAAATTTAAATTAGTCGTGATGATGAGCAGATCTACTTTTGTATTTAGGCAATCGATTGAAGATTGAATTGGATATGATGAAAATAGTAGTTAATTAGAAACTTATAACTTAACGTGACCGGTGTATAGTATTCGTATAGCAATTGAAAACACGTATAAACATGTTAACAACAACAACAACAACAACGGAAAAGCACGCAACGTTAAAATACAAGAATTTATGAACTTTATTTTCACATCACCAATTTCCCGACGAAGATAACATTCTGTTCTTTGTCTATTTTTTAGGCAGATGTTTCATTCAACTTAAGAACATATTCAATTACAGGTACTTCTAATTCTTAGAAGTATTTGCAATCGAAAGAAGAAGAAATATGAGTTATACGCATATCTGGCTTTCGCACTAAACTAACACCGAGTACTTAGATCGCTGTAGTATGATTTGAAAAAATCTTGAATAAAAATCATATTCAAATTGGATGTAAAATGAATGCAGCTGGTTTTCAACTACCGGATTCTTTGCTTATCTAGCCAACTACTTTACGTACATCCCGATTATTGATGTTCAGAATGTACGAAAAATTTGTTTTGCTTTCTATCGTTAAAAATATCAATGTGCTATGGAAATACCTCTATTATATTGTTATGTCTTATTATTATTCACCTTTAGCAAGCAGGAATACTCATATCCAGTCATTATCTCGTGAGTACGGTCAACGTGTGCTTCGTATATTGAGCATCCACGTTGGTAGATACCAAATTCAAATGAACACACACACACACACACACAAATGAAAATATTAAGCCTAATTTGAAATGCGAGTTGGTAACCCCAACAAGTCATTAACAACGATGATCAAGATATACCTTGCCAAATATAATGCAATAACTTTTTTTAAAAACAATAATAATTGCATGATTAAAAGCAGGTATATCTTTTCTTTTTAAAATAGCATTTAAACACTTTGTGACAAAATAATATTAATTTTAGGTTTCACTATTGCACCGATATTTACAATGGACGTTACTTATGCTTCGTATCGTGTCAAAGAAATTTTTATCTTTGATACCAATGATAATCAGTAAATAAAAATCACTTAAAATTTCTATAAAATAAAAGCTCGCGTTTAGTCTTGACGATATTACTAAACGTCTGAGTGCGGTATTTTAGCTTGTTATAAGCGAAATAAAAACTTCAACGATCATACGCGCAATTAGTCAAAGTTTTTTTTACATGTTACACATGAACATGGTCATCATTACACGTAAGTTTAAGTTCAATTTGTCAAACTACGAGATTGCCTTCGTAAAAGTGCGATTTATACAATCGAAATTAAACCTATCTGTGTTTTCGTAACTTGGTCAATATTCCCCAAGCGACATACCATTCCATTTTTTAAATGAATCAATCTTTCTTGAAGAAGGAATTATGTAAAACATATTTAAGTTTTCTATTATTTAAAGCACTCATTCATATCAACATTCGGTTGACATTATTTCTGTATTATTTTTTTTTATTACGTGTGGCATGAAAAAAACTTCAGATATTGACATGCCATTGAATTATTGTTGCGACGCATAATTTTCTCAATGCTTATCGAGTTTGAAATGATGATTGACATAAATTTTCTTGATCAAGATCGATCTGCGTAATCAAAACATTAGGCATACAAATTACAGCTAAGGGTCAACAAAAATTAAATTAGTTTCAATATTACTTGTGTCAAAGACACAGTGAAAAAAAGTTTCTCAGCCAAAGTATCATGATTGATTATAACTAAAAAACAAACAAAAATAAAAATAGCGCAAATCAGACTAAGCAAATAAGTTATCTCCGCAGCGATAAAATATCTGTCACTGGATGTAACTAACCATAAGCCATTGCGTTTCATACAATGTAACACAAGAGAATCCCTTCAATCAATGAAGTGCAAAAAGACGGAAAAAGAAAATTAAAATAAAAACATTAAATGCCGTATGAAAAAAATAATAGGTAAGTAAATGAAGTCAGTACGTCTGTGGCTAATTTAAATGAAAATTGGTTAAAAACCTGCTAAAAACATTAGAATAAAATCTTAGCGGACAAAGCTCGTATGCGTAGCTGGCATTGGGCGTGATGGGATTCATCGGGGCCAAATAAGGCCTGAATAGTTAGGGTTTGATGTTGTCACTGTTCAAAGATAGCGAATCGGAGAGCTTCTGTTGCGACAGTTCGCTTACACCGCCACCACTCATTAATTTAGCATTGTTATTCTCTGAATTTGGAACTTTCGAGTATTCCCGCTTGCGAGGCATACTTTCCGTTTTAACTATAGTTATATCAGGATTATTTTCAAGAACCGAAGTTGCTGCTTTAGTAATTGGTGTTGGAACGTCCACGAATCCACCCCCTTCCCGTTTTATAGGAGTTGCTGTAGAAATGTTTGGAACGACCGAAGCGACGTTGGCATTTATTTTCTGAAGAATATCATTAACGGCATCATTTTCTGTTTCACTGCCACCGTCAATCGCTGATATGGGCCCAGCTAGTTCTCCTGAAAGAGACAGCCTGTCTGGTCCTTGCAATGTAGATAAGTATGTGGCAAGTGTTTGTACAGTTACATTGAGGTATTCAGCAGCACGAAATAAGGTTATTTCCTTCCTTCGTAATTTGGCCAACACTTCGGCAGGGCCCGGTTCTGCCCAGAAATCTCTCACTCTGAAAATTTCAAAAGACTATACTTGAACAAATTAAGACGAGGCTTTGAAGCATAAAAAGAAAAATAGAAAACAAATAAAATGAGAAATAAAAAGTGCTCTAAACACGATATAGCATAGCGGTTGAGCTGAAATATCAAAATAAAATCTGTATACGTTTATGTTGAATGAATGCAGTTGTATTTACATATCACGCACCTTTCACTACTACAGGGTTCGTACGCTTTTTGGAACTTCAAATTCCCTGACTTTTCCAACTGATCCAGCCTGAAAATAGGATTTTTTTCAGTAAACTTCCAAGAAACATGCCGCTGATTAATAATAATTTTTTTGCATATTAATACTAATACCTTCAATATTACCTAGTAATTAATTTACTGTCCGACTACTAATTTACAAACAACAGCCAGCGATTTTCAGTAAGAAAAAAACGAAATGAGTTTTGATATTAAATAATGTACGTATAAGAACGAGTTTATTTCTTCAAGAAACTTACGATTCCAGTCTCATCTTCGAAATTCCCTGACTTTTCCCTGACTTCTCCCTGCTGTAAGAAACTCCCTGAGTTTTCCCTGTGCGTACGAACCCTGTACTACCGAATTTATTTTTATCTTTATCGTGTACAAGAATTTGAATTAATGAACATTGATAAAGCTACGTAATTTGTTTCAACTCTATTTACAATCAATACATAATTTAAGGGATAACGTTACAAATAGACAGAAATCAGAGTTCAGAGAGCAGGGATAGACTGATGAATCAAACTTATTTCAATTAGACTGATGTAACTTACATTTAATCTTTGTTCGTTAATAAGGAAAAATACCAAGAGAGCATAAATAATGTACAAACCTGTATGGGTGTTTAAGGCAACCGTAGCTGTCACGGTATCTACCGTATAGAGTTCCATAAGAGACACCGAGAATTTCAGCTGCCGTTTTCATTTCCAATTCCTTGCTTTTAATAGCATCCATGACACGGCGTGTGAATGGTTCCTCCCAAAATTCTTGGCGACGTCCGGTTGTCAAATAGTCATTCATCTTTACCACATCTCGGAATTGCTCTGGAATTGCTGGGTTAGGAGCATTGGAATTAGATGTCACGGATGCTGTAAGAAAATAAATGTATAGTATCTCATTTTGATTCAACTAGACCAGGATAGAATGTTGATAAAATTGAAAACAGAGGCAACAAATTCTACTCACGTTTCTTATCGTCCGGAGCGGCGGAATCATCTTTAGACATGTAAGATAACTGTAAAGAAAATAACCTCGATTGAATAATTTACAAAAAAGATAATATGTAGACATATTTTAAGTCAAACTAAACGAGGCTTTAAACCGTCAGAAATGTCAGTGAAATATATTTTCATAGTAAATAATTTAAGGAAAGTAACTAATTGTAGTAGTCATTGAAGACCGTGTACAAAAAAGCAGTCTTGAAACAATTTCAGTTACGATGATGAGAAACTTGATGCTTCTGCGTCCTAAACAATCGTGAGCTAGGATCAGAACTAAAATTCAGAAAACGCACCACTGGTAATGGGGTTTCGTTATTTTCAGACAGCACCATATCACCATCCCAACTCTCGTGGTCTCCTTCGCTCATCATTTCTTCCTGTATACGAAACACAATCATGCATGTCAAAATTGAAAAAAGCACATGGTGATAAATACTTGAAATTTATCAATAATTATGGTTATAGACGAGCTGCTGAAACCTGTGTTACATTGAAGGTATCATCCGAGCCAATATTGCCAGTAACGCAGGTGACCTTTGGTGTAAAAACATCGTGTGCAGATGGGGGATCGTCGAGAGGTGGACGTCCTCGGCGTCGTTGTTTAGGTGGTGAAGACTCCTCTGCGTCACCTTCCCTGAGAACTGTTTCTACTCCTGGAGTAGCTGCTCCTGGGCTGTGACCACTGTTGCTCATATCATTTTGTACCGAATCACTGCGCCAGCTGACCTCGGCCAGACCCTTGATGTGCAAATCTTCTGCAGTCTTTAGTAGAGATGATAACCTTGTCTACAATGTGGACGAGAATGATTAATAATCTTCGAAATTGCATCAAACGTACAAAAACGCGTTTTAATATCTCAAAACTGGAAAAAACAAATATTTCTCATTCATGTCCTCTATTTGTGGCTAATCGAGTACGCGGTATTTTTATTATTGATGATTTCCTACTTATCAATTTTCTCTGAAATACGCTCTAGCCTCTGAATGCTAAATAATAATATGCACTTTCTACAAACAGCTTTCTATTGCTGACTGAATCGGAAAAATGCTATGTGGGTCACCAGAGTAAGAAGAATAATGTACTTTAGAAATGCGTACTTTCATTTTTTTTTCTTCCATTTTTTTTAATAACAGAATAAACATGTGAACATTGATGCAAACTTTGACGGTTTTTCTTACTGACGCTATTTTCTGAAATATCTTATATAGGTTATCACATACTCTCCATAAACTTAACAATCATGTTAACAAGATATACACACTAGTCTCGATTCTATGTTTCCGGAAATCGTTTTGAAACGAAGTAAACGATATAGGTATATGTAGTACCGAAGGAGGTAATGCCAATTTTTTACAAGCGCTGTTCAATGTATTGCCGGTGAAAATGAAGCATCCGAATTTTTAACATTCGCTGGTTCGGCGAATCATCAGATTCTGACTGAGTAATGTGAAATAATACTTACATGGTCGATGTTTATCTCTCCTTTGTACATGAAGTCAACGAGAACTTTAATATCGGCAAACTTAACGTCGCGCATGATGACAATAGGATCCCTTTCTGCATATTCTGATAGTATAGTGTCAAAGTATGTGCTACAAGCTGATAACACCACCTGTTTATTGCGAAAAAAAAAGGAAATACAGAAATTCATGAATTCTAATAAGTATTATTCAAAGTAGATAACAAACTGAAAAATTATCTTTTCAAATTCGACATAGATATATAGGAACTTAAACTAGGATTTCAATATTTTAATGGACTGTTGCAGACATACTGGCTAAAAGAGAACGACTCATCGAAACCCACTACAAAATTTTATTAGCAAGGCTGTTTAATTATAGAGTCGAGAACGTAAAATATTAAAAATAATTCCTACGAGTAAAGAATTTGGATTCCACATTTCAGATAGTATAACTGATCGCCGAGAATAAATGATATGCGAGGAAAATATCAGGATAAAAAATGATGATTGGAAAGTAATTATTATTCATGTGTTGAATATAAATGAGTCTTGTTCATAAAGCCTGACGAACGAAAATCAAGGAATTACATTTAAAATTCCATAGTTTGTGATATTATTATTATTAATACTGGATTGAATAGTCTTAAACAGATTCCGTATGAGACATGGAAGAAGACACAAGAATTTTTTAAATAAAGAACACACGAATTCTTGTTGTATCACGTGATTAGTTAAATACATTACTCTAGGTATAGAAAAATTTGTCAATATGTCAGTTTTATTCGACACACGAGGTGACAGTTTAAATTGAAGTTATTATTATTTTAAAATAGTAATTCAAACTCTTGCAAAATGATATCTTGGAGGGGCTTGGAAAAAGTGAATATATCTAGTGCAGCCCCACCCAAGTTCTCCAGGCAGTCAATAGCCTGAATATTTAATATCTGAAGTTGGTATTGATTTTCTCAATTTTTATGTCTCCACAAATAAGGTCATAAAGCCAAGGCACGTTACTTTTCAGAGCAGCTATATACTGGTTTATATCCTGGAAAGCTTTTATGGGAAAATATATTGAGATAAAAAATAAATTATATTTTTCATTTTATATCCAAGTCATTACTTCTGCGTTGTATAAATTTTTTTTATTCTACCGACTTTTATTCCACGACTTTAAAACCTTGCATTAATATGTGCTACTTACTTTTGTTACGATTATTTTTATTCCTTATAACGAACGTAAAGTTAAATGAAAAATTGAATGTAATTATGAAGAAAAAAGTTAAGAAAAAAAAAAAACTGTACTGAAATGCAGAGTGAACTGAATAAAATTGTTTGGCAAGTACCGCTTACATAATGGAAATCGCTTCTGCATGATCATTGCGGTCACCGTTGAATAACGTATAATAGAACAAAACTGAAAGCTGACAAAGTTTGAACAATTCTAGAGTATAAAATACCATCTGCTGATGTCGAAAAAAATGTCTATTTCAAATAGTTTTTTTTTTCTAATTCATGTACATAAATTGATTAGTTTCGATTATCGTTTTATACATAAAATATACAGTAAGCTGCTTGTATCAGGCCATATTTATAACGTTATTTGTATTGGATAGTGAAGTAATCAACAATCATATATCTATTGCTCATGAAAGATACGTTCAAAGTATTTCACAATGACCAAGGATGAAAATACTGTATTAAAGAAACTAGAGAGTGCCTCGTAGCTCAAAATTCTAAGAAACCAGTCAGCTGCGAAGGCCAGAGCAGTAAAAAAAGGCATTAAAATTTTCGAATTTCAGCTAACAGTGTAGGCACAAGAGGAGTAGGGAACAGGAACTGGAATGGTGAAGGGATATGGAGGAGAGGGGAGACAAATGGTAAACGTTAGGAATGACTCAGTAAAGGAGTGAAGCACGAGCACAAATTCAAATACATAAAGACAGACAGAGAGGTAGGAGTAGCAGCAGCACCAGCAACACCAGCAGGGAAAAGTACTTACTCATACAAAAATATTGATTAAACTTTTTTTATAGCCCACTTCGTAGAATTAAATTTTAATTCAGTAAAACGCTGGATGTTCCTTTTTACTCGTGTTACAGGTATAATAAAATTTCATATTCATCTCTCACTCCGCCTTTGACTCTACATCTTCCACAATGTCGTGGAATTAAAATACCAATTTTCTATACGTCGAGAACACAACAAATATCACTAATTTTCCTAAAACGAAGCATATTTAATTCTCATTTACATTGATCACCGTATACTCATACATTTAGAAATTGATAAATTCATTTGGATTCTTTACACGCATTTATATAGCGTGCAATTTAATTTTCACTAATGGAAAATAATAAATAAGGTTTCTCGAGTAAATTGGTATTAATGTGAAGATTTATAAGACCTAGATTCGGCGAAATTTCAAAGACGTTCCTTGGAAATCGGTTTTCGGACCAAGCTTGAAATTAGAAAGTCTAACGCAATGACAGTAAATTTCTAATCCTGTTTGAAAAAAAATGAAAAAAAATGAAAAACAATAATTTCTACTTTTTCATTACGATAATAACCTGGATGGTTGTACACCTGGATGCAGGTGCTACTAGATGAGGAAACAGCTGCCCCCCTCCCCCCCATCGAATATTCTCCCCTATACCAAGGTAACTGACACATCCTTTGTTTATTACAAATTGAAACAAAATTTTCTACCGAGAGTGTACTCCCCTCCACGACGCCCCCCATTATCATTTAAATACGTCATACTGTAGTAGCGAGGAAAGCAAAAACTCTTGGGCTGCTTCTAAATTTAGGAGGAAGTATTGATTTTACAATTTAGACCCCTCCCAAAGAAAAAATAAACCAAGCCAAATGTACTTTACTTTGATAAAGTGCCCACTGTACATGGCCATTTAGTTCAATGCACAGACAGTGTGCGATATGACATTTTTTTTTTTTTTCTACCTTTATCGAGAATGAATAATAAAGGGGCCTTTGTATTAACGATCAAGTGAGAAACGCGAGGATACGAAATTCAATTACAATTTTTCTCTTATAACTCTTTACCATAGCGTCTTTCGTATGTTTTATACCAATTTACCAATCATTTATTTGATCACCATTTTTCACAGTATTAGACCGTCCATGACTTGAAAAATTAGCACTTTAGCTAAATTCGTGCATATTCACAAAATGGACCCCATGAGCTAGTCAAAATGCTTCGAGTCACTAAAGTTTTGTATTTAAACCTGGACTGTGGAAAAAGTATGGCTAATGAAAAATAGAAGCTCGAATACAAAAATCTTAAGACAAGCCAGAAAGAAAACTTATGCTCTGCGTATTATAATGCGCTACAATTGTGATGCAGATTTGAAGCTTAAGAGTCGTTAGTTAATATAACAACGTAAGAGCAGGACTGTTTAGCGCGAGGACTGACGACAGTTTTCATCTGCAGAATATATAAGAGAGCCTGTTTAAAATGGCTGATGGATAAGAACCTGCAGTTAGACCAACGCAAAAAGGAGAAAAGCTCTATAAATTGTCGATTCCTTCCATAGACCACCTATAAACTCGACGTATTCTTACCTTGTGTGCACGCAGGGTTTGTCCCTCGCACGCAAGCGTCACGTCACAGTAAGCCTGCCGCTCTAGGAGCTGCGAGAACATGGTCTGTAGGTTGCTGTGATGATATTTCCATCGTAGACAATATTGTTGAGGGAACATGTTGCCGTTGGATGCTGATGCTGACGCTGACGCTGAACCGCCTCGTTGTTGCAGCATGCGCAAGCTGGGCACCACTTCTCCTCCCTTCCCTCCGTAGTTCACCGTCTCGTCGCCTTCCTCTGCCCCAGTCACTGTGCAAAAAAAGAACATGTCATTGTTAAGAATACTGTTCTGGTTTAAGTTTTCAATGGCTTTTTTTCCCCCTCTTCCTCTATCTGTCTGCGTTAATGACGATTCCTTTCTATTTTTACATGATCTGCGTGAGGTGAAACCTACCAGTGCCCTCGTCGCCTTCCTCGTCAAGGTACGACCAGTCGCTTATTTGATGTTCGAATTCGAACCTGTCCGAGTCTTCGAACTCGTCGATTTCTTGAATATCCTCTGCCTCGAATAGCTCCTCCAAATCTCCTTTTAGCCACAGTGAATCTCCTCCGTAATTGCTGCTGTTAGATTTCGCACTACCGTCTTCTTTACCGTCAAGCTTTTGTCGAACCACCAATTTATTTTCCTATAAAATAGAATCAAAACAGGTTTTTTTTTTAATTTACTTCTCGCAGGCTTGGATAATGTGAAACATTACAACTATTTTAATTTTTATGCTATCCGATGTTGGAAGCAGACATTCTTATTGAAATTATATATTTTTATTAGTATTAAGTAGAAATTAATGATGATTCAAGAATTTTTTTTACTATTATTCGTTGCTACTATTAATCAGTGGAGTCACTGTCATTGATGATGGTATCCGCTAGCATTCGTGGCAACAAACATGGTATCCCTGTGTGATGCAACGTTAAAATACATTATTATAATACAGTAAGTAACCTGAATGTGAAAGACTAGTTTTGATACGATAAACGAACGACACGTCACAGTATATAACATATATCAATGAGCGACGATGTCACTTTTCTTGAATTGAAAGAGAAGGAAAAAAAAAAGAACAATAAAAAAAGAAAAACAAAAAAAAAATATGAGAATAAAATTAAACCATTAAAAACACCCGACAGAAAAATGAAAGCAGTTATTCAACGTTCAAAATAAATATGACACAACCTCTTCAAATTCTATACCGGTATGATACTCTCTGTCAGAGGAATATTTCACTGCCCGAAAGTTCTTGGCAATGTATATATATATATATATTTGTTTTTTTAAATTTTATTTCGTTTTCTTTCGTACCATGACTTAATAGAATTACGTTTACGTCTAATTTTTCTTTACCTCATTTTTATTTTCAAAGATATTATATACAGCTACAAGTCATAATGACACGTGATTTTTTATTTCTTGTTGACGTATCTTTCTTCATTCTTACATGCTCGATCTCTCTCTCTCTCTTCCCTCTACATATATTAACACAATTGAAGGCCGGGGATCATGAGCTTAAAATCGATACCAAGAATCTAGAAATGAGTATTAAAAACTGCTGGTTGTTAGAAATTTTGAACTACAAAGTTTGCGAAGCTAATTTTAGTACAGCCTGAGAAACGAACGTTGAAACATATTTCAGTATCTTATTTTTATTGCGTATATAGAGGTACACATACATAATCGCGTTGAATGAGTGGGTACGTAAAATTTTGAATAAACAAATATACGTGTTTCGCGATTACGTAAGCAAAGGAAGAGAAAATTGTTTTTTTCCTCTCTTTTTTCTTTTTTTTTTTTTTTCTTGAGCTAATTAAATTCGAATTGATATGAAAACATAACTTATTTGTTGAAACGAGAAAAAAAAGAGTAAGAAAAAAAAAACTACTACGTCGCTTCGACATACGTAAGTTGAGAAATTTTTCGCGTGATTCAAGGCTTATACAGCATCTATATTATTTTTGCTATATTTGTCTATACACACGAGATTACGATTCGTACATACGTACTATGTGAAGATAATTCGTGTGGAATACAATTCATTTGAAATAAGTTTATTATTCAAATGCGTGCGAGAGAGCAGGAGAGTAAAAATTGATGAGTGATAAATTACATAAAGTTCTATTTTTATAGCATGATGAGGATTTGAAGAATATATATATATGTGTATATATATTTTTTTTCTTCAATTTTTATACATCGCCTAACGCGAATAGTCACATAAACCGTAATTCACGCTTCCCTCCAACAAGCCTGTATATGTATGTACGTACGGTACATAAACGAGTATGTAATCTCTGTATACGCCTGTAATAACAACTGCAATGCCGAACAGTATAGTAATTATAATATCGCTGACATGGGAAGCGTATTCAAAGTTTGAAATAATCGTATAGAATTCTGATAAATCTCACAACCGCTCCGCTTTGACGCGGCGTGTATCGAGATGTGGTTATGAATTTATTTTTATTTATTTTTACACGTTGTGTTACGTTCTTCTTACATTATAACACATGTGTACAACAACCTCGCCTGATACGTAATTACAAATAACAACAACGTATACGCTTGAAATAATATTGGCACAATATTTCTCTCTCACTCTCTCCGACATTATTTGTTGCATAAATATGTCTTTAATATAATTAAATAAGGATAAATAAATTACGGTGTGTATCGTACACTTAAAACGTACCTAATAAAATGCGGTATAAAATTGTTGAAAATCGCGAAATCGTTTCGATTTATTATCAACTGAATTATTATTATAACGTGCCGTACAGCATTGATTGTACACGATACAAATGAAAATGTGTAAAAGATGAGAAAAAAAAAAAAAAATAAGAGACAAAGACATCTATCCACGGAAAATTGTTCAATAAATCACTGATGATAAGTTGACCCGCACAAATTTTTCCAGATACTTATCAATGTGAGAAAAAATAGTTTTTTCATATCCTGTGGAACAATCATTTCCACGTAATATACATAAATGTACATTTATTTCTCAGAATATATCGATAACAATAATGATGATGATAATAATTTGACCGATATTGTATAGAAACATTGCGTATACACTGTATTATGTACACAGTTACCGAAAACTGAATTATCATTGCACGTTGACCGACCTAAAAATCTCGACAAAAATTATTCCAAAGTTTTAAACATATCGTATAGATAAGCCTACGCAAACGTCATAATATGCGTAATTGATGAAACAAAATTTCGAACTTTTATATCTCGAAGATTCGGTAGACCTGCACACACTGCACGGAATTCCGTCTAATCGTGATAAATGAATGAAAAAGAAATCAAACAACAACGCAGAGATTACGTATAAATACTTCCTAATTATCTGCGTATATTATAACTACCGATTATTTTCCTTCTAATAATATCTGTCTTTGTCTCAACATAATATAGATATTAAAGGTACGCACATATGATAGATAATACTCCTAATGCAGGGTTCCTCTTTACCTAGGTAGGCGAAAATAGACATACCCACGTAGATGTACACACGTATCGTAACGACAACACCGACAAAAAAAAATAAAAAAAATAATTTGATTTTCGTCTCAACCTCTTCATCAACGCTTTGATCGAGTCGCGGGATGCAAAGGACCCTGCCGCCGATTAAACCTTTGTATTGAAGTGTATATATGTGCGTATATATATATATATATCGTGGCGCTGCAGCAGCAGCGTGCTGCTTTGCGTTGCTATTGACAGTAGGTGATAGAATGCCATTATTATATAGGCATTCTGATGCACCGGACCGAACCCGATACTGCACGAATTTTTCCGTTTTTCACCACTACAATTTTCCTTTTTCTTTTACGTTTTCCTTTCCCGTTATTACGCTTTATTTTGTCGTTTCCTATTTTCGTTTTGTTTCTTTATACAACTGTTTTTAATCCGGCACATGGCGCGCACACACAGTTGCCCTATTTGTTTGACACTATAAATTGACGAGTGAAATCGGCGCGCGCGCGTGCATACGTGTGTGTGAGTGCGTGCGCGCGTATAATGTTTTGTAACGTAGAGTGGTGTTTCAATATTGATATAAAATTTTATCATTCAAGAATATGTAACCATGTGACGAAAATATACAAAATCGTTTACGCGACCGTCGTTCGCCAACTGGAATAATACCTAGAAGAAAGAAACAACAAAAAAAAAAAACCACACACACACACTCGGCAAGGATAGCTGATTATTAGTTCACTTGACACGGTTGATATAGAAATTTGGAGAAAATGTGAAAAACTGTGATAAACATAATAATAATCACGTTTTTTTTTATATAATCAACGGGTATAAGAGAGAGAGAGATGGAAATAGAAAAAAATCTAAGATATAAAACGCTCGAAAACAAATTTATAACCTTGGTCAAAGTATCCGATTAAATCTAAAGGCGAAAATGTACACAGCCGCAACACATTCGAACAAAGTTAGGGCTTTATCGCTCAAGTTTCTAACAGCTAAGTCACATTCGCATAGAACCAGGACAACGCCATACTATTTATTACACGCGTGTGTCGCTTGTGCATCAGCATCAGCATCAGCATGAGCAGCACCACCAGTTAAGAGAGTGCACGGCACTAAACGACGACGTTTCGCGCACTGTTCGTTTAACATCCTGATCCATGAACGGTTGTAATATTCGAAAAAAAAAAAAAATAATGTAAAAACAAAAATACGTACATACGACACAAGCACAGTGCACAGATTCAATTTATTGTTTGCATGTGAGAGGAACACTCTTTCATTTTAAATTTACGCGCAACATGTCAAATGATTGTTAAAAGATATCGCAGTGTCGTGACGTTACGTTATCATTGAAGTTATCACGATTTTTGCGTGTGTTGTGAAAAACTTACTTCTCGTCACTCCTGGCGAATGGATTTTGAAATTTGTTAATAAGGACGATGATGACAATAGTAACGATATTAATGATAATAATGATAATAATGCAAGAGAGGCTTCTCTCCGTATCTCTCGAAGGTGCATTGACACTAGGGAAAATTAAGGAGTTATGTTATAAAACGCAACGACCTACAATGTGCTTCAATGCTACAAATGCTACACAACTACCCCCTCCATCCCTCCCTCCTTTTGGCTTTTGCCGCCGCCGCCGCCGCCGCCGTTCCGAATCCCCACACTGCAGCCCAACACCACCATGCTCAGCCCCTTCTTAAGGCCAACGTTCCCTCTCCAACGGCGGCGATGCCCCCCTGACAGTAACGTAATAAGAATTTTCAGTACCCCCAACTTCCGAAGCTTTTCTCTCTCTATATCTCTCCCCTCTCTCTTGCTCCGTCTCTTTCTCTTTCCATTTTTCTCTCTCTTTCTATCCCTCCGTCGGGCGAACGCTGACACTGTGTACCAGAGCTCTCGAGGCCGACGTTTTTAATCGCGATGCGGATCGTGGGCGGAAGAAATTTATATATCGCAGCATATTTGCCAAAGTAATTATTGTTCACAGGGTTTTCTTTTACGATCGGTTGTCCCTGTTTTCATCATTTTACTATTTTGTACCAGATTATACTTTGAAATTGTTCGCAAATGAGAAATTATTGAAGGTATGCCTGTATGTGTATCAGGAGAGAGAGCAAGAAATAAATAAATTATAACAATATAAAACACCTCGAGATCGAAATATTCAGGAGAATATCCTAATCAACGAATATTTAACGTCAGTCAAGTACACGATAAAATAACGTTCTGACTGTTGCGCGTAATTCGATCTACAGTCGAAAATTCATTATCAATTTATTCTCATTTTAAATTGAGAACATGATATTTTTTTTTGACAAATTTTCAACACCGTAAGTCAGTCCCTTAACGTGTTATAAGCTTGCCGTCTAGCGTCACGGTTCAAAGCGCAGCACTCTGGTTATACAGACACGTACATACACACACCCACACGCAAACGTACAGCGGTGTAAGTAACTTGGAATAAAATCACGTGACGGAAAATTACTCCAAAAGTCAAGTCACCGTGTATACAAGTGTTGGTGTATTATAATGTACAAGTGTATAGGCGGAGGCTGGGTTGCTTGTGACGTCATTCTTCCTTTACGGCTTTTCATAGAAATTTCGAATTTTCAGTAACGATTTCAGGCCTGCTGCAGTCTCGGTTATTCGCAGACGGATGTCTGGCTATATGTCGCATAGGTACATACACGATATATACATGTGTGTGTGTGTGTGTGTGTGTGTGTGTGTGTGTGTGTTTATATACACAGGTATATATACATGGTATATGCCTCTCTTTATTTCTTTCATTCTCTCTGTGGATGCGCGCGCATTGAAAAGATTCCATTGTTACGAGTATAAGAAATAAAGAGAAAGAGAAAGAGATGAAGAGAAAGAAATTACATTATATACTTTATACGTAACATATTTTTATGTATTTTGTGTACGTTGCTAGTGCAGTAATACATTCATCCATCCATCCATCCATCCATCCATCCATCCATCCATCCATCCATCCATCCATCCATCCATCCATCCATCCAACCACCCACCCACCCACACACACGCACACACACGGTAAGACGGTGAAAGATTAACGCGGCCATATTGGACTTAATGTAACATAAGAAACATCTGTTTATAAAGACCCTCTAAATACATGATAAACATGACGTCAACGTGAGCGGGACGCGCGCGGTTTTGTATTATATGGTGACAATATGATGACTCGCATTGCTGAGAGAATTTGATGAACGAAGCTAAAACGAAGCGTCGAGAGAAGGCCAAGGGGCATTAATGGAAATAAAAATTGGAAAAAAAGAAATAATAATAATAATAATAATAATAAAAGAAAACACCGTGTAAAATCGGTGTCCCGTTTCTTTATTATAATTTATATCCGCGAATACTCTAACGCCGTTGCGAAATTTCGAATCGTCAGAATTACCCCCCCCCATATATATGCATTATTATGTGTGCATACGTATACACAGCTGCATTGCTTGGAGTAGTATGGATACTGCTGCAGCGGCGGTAGCGCGTTATTATTATATATTATACTGCTCGATTCATTCCTCGTGCTTTCTCTCGCCCCTTCTAAAAAGCCCTCTTCCTCTCCTCGCCTCTCCTCTCCGCTCCTCTCCTCTTCTCTTCTCTTCTCTTCTCTTCTCTTCTCTTCAATAAGTATTCACCGAGCAGCAACCATCCGACAGAGCTTGCTCGTTGCAGTAGGATAAAGGTTCACATGCAGACAATTCTCAAACGGCACGAGTAGATTTATATCTATGTACGTATGTATACGCACGTATAAAACACACGCACAACATCGCGTCTATACCGGGTTCAATCTTGCCTCGGCATTCTAAACTAATTTAATTTCACCGTTAACGATCATTTCACAACTTGTTACAACCCCGCGTTGTCTATAAAATTACTACGTTTGTGCAGATTTCTGCTTCCACGTGACGGGTCGACGCTTCGAGTGTAAAATAACAAAGAGAGAAAGATAGAAAGTAATATCTTGCGACAAGATTGTCTTCTCACCCCATATCGCTGCATAATTATTATACGATTTAGCTCCAAGACGTACCTACAACAATATCCTCGGGTGAAAAAAATGAGAAAATGCAAGGCCCTGATCAAAGTGCATACGGTAGTGCAGCTGCGGCTTGCATTCCCCTCCGACGCCTTGACTCTCCGGCTCGTCGTACCCCGCTGCATGCAGGGGACCGTAGACAACCGGTTCCACTGCACAGTATTCACCCGCTTTTTGAGAAAAAATTGAACCCGTTTGTAAAACGAAAAAAGCTCTCTCTCTCTCTAGTCCCACTCCCCCCTCCCTTTTTCCCTCCCCTCGTCGTTCCTTCATCGGTTTCTTTCTCTGGATCTCCTCTCCGCGGACTTGAGAGCTTGGGAACCACGAGACGACGGCGACGGCGACGACACAACGACGACGTGCCACGGAGGCGACCCGCGCGTCTCTATAACACGCGTATAGGTATACCAAGAGAGAGATGGAAAGAGAAAAGGTGAGAGAGAGAGAGAGAGAAAGAGAGAGAGTGCAGTGCACCTCTCCGTCGAGAATCGAGGTATCTCTCTTTTACCTACTCTCTTTCTCTTCCTTCCTCGCCGAGCCGGTCGTTCTCTCCTTTCATCTCTCGCTCTCTCTCTCTCTCTGTCTCTATCTTTCTTTTTCCCGGCCGCACACATTACTGCACATAACTATACACATACGCGCGCGCACATAGCGTATGTACCTAGTATTCTCTTCTTGGCTCGGCAATGCTCTAGGAGTGAGAGGCGTATTGAGCATCCCTTCAGTGCACCCAGTGCAGTGCACGGACCCTATAATAATACAACGACCGCATAATGCGCGTATTCGAAACGATTGTAACTCGGCGCAGCGAATACTCCACAACATTTATGTGATCAACAGCTATAATAAACTATATCAAATCCTCTATATTTTTCGATACCGACGAATTCGACGATACTGTATTTTTGTATGGATCCTTTTTTTTCTCTCTATTACTCGTCTTGTATTATTAACCACGAAGAGAAGAAAATGGCCAAGTTTACCGAAAACACCAGGAATAGAGGAACGCGACAGATTTTTTGATAATACTTCGTAAAATGCAGAATTTACTCTATAAACAGTGAATACCACTGTATGCAGAGTAAAATCTGCCACATTTATAGTAGAAAATATCACTGACCCAAGTATTTTTTAACCAAAACCCGTGACGTGCCCCGTCTTCCTTGAGCTTTGAATAAAATCTACTCCATTTTCTTTTCTCCGCGTATTACGAACTTGGAATGAAATTGGAAAAAAAAAAAAAAAAAAAAATGCGCGCGCATGCAGCGAGCTTATTATTATTATTTATTATCATTATTATTATTATATCCTTCGCGTCGGTGGTGCACGTTTATCACGGTTATTGATTTTCGAATCGTTTCACAAAATTTGCATAATATATGTATACCCAAGGTGGGGCAGAGAGTTGGTGGGGGAAAATTTGAACCGTCATGGCGGCCGCGACTGCCCGTTTCAAACTTGGCACAAAGTTCACCAACTCAAAAGCCTACCCATCCCGCTCCCAATTCACCCTCGCACCCCTCCTTCGGTGCAATCCCCGACGCCCACCCCCCGCCCGCCTCCGGCCCCTTTCTTTTCCACCCCCTTTTCGCCCGCAATCTTTTTCCTCCCCTCCTTTCTCCGTCCATCGTCTTACGTTGATTTTGGCTGCCATAAAATGGCAAGGCGGTCGCCTGCCATACCTAAACGTGTGTATGTGTGTGTATAATGTGTACATGTTATAACGTATAAATTCCGCCCCCCTCCCTACCCTATGTATAATATTTATAGGTATACATCGACAAGAAACGGGGATTAGGTACCTGTGACCTCGATGTTCGATTGTGAGTTTCCAGGGTTCGAAGAATGACTGACAATGGCTGACAATATTATTTATCGGGAAATATGAAGGGACGTGTATAGTATGACGGGGATGTAATCGCGAATCGTAGGTATGTTTTTTCAACGAAGATTTTTGGCGAAACAACGAGTTTAAATGATTGTCTAGTATCGAAATGTGGATATCCGCAACACCGAAACATATCGAGCACAAACATGGCGGTTTGGATATTTGTACAGTTTGTATATATATATACACCTCTAAGGTACCGATATTCACGACGATCAAACAAGTGTACCAGGAAACGGCGAGTATTCAACAACATAAATTGTTAATGCGCACAGTGGGTGAGTACACATTGTATTGCGGGAAATAGATGACGCGGTGGGTATATTTGTAATATCACTAATTGATCTAACCGTCGGAGGAGAGACAAGAATCTGCGTTTCAGAAAAATCGTAAAATTTCCAGTTTGAATAACGCGTATATTACAAATTCATTGGCGTATTCGCTTGTGCGCATGACCATGTAAAAATGTAAAACGAAACGAAAAATTGGACGGAATCGTGACGGTGGTCCCCCTCCATGTCACGAAAATTTAGCCAGAAGCAGTTACCGGGAAAGTCCATTCTCAAATTCTTGCCGCATCACAGTTTTCTTGGTAAAAATCAATGCGCGGGGCACGTAACGAACTTTCGTTCCTGCGACTTCAGCGACTCGGAGAAGCACGATACGAAAGATGAGCAACGCAGGCGGTATAAATCCGCATCTCTCTCGAATGACGTCATAAGACCGGAGAACCTGTCCGCACGGGATTTTTGGAGATTATTTTCAAACGTCCTCGAAGAAACGAGGCACGCGCAACGGCGGATGGACCCGTTTCGCGGCATTGGAGCGAAGGTAGAGAAGAATAAAAAAAAAAAAGAAAAAAGGGAAGAAGAAAAAGCGAAAAAGGAAAATCTTATCCTGGAAATTGCGTGGGAATTTAATACGCGTTGTCGAAAAGACGGATGTAAAATGATTATTTTGAAAGAAACCTTGTTGAGGCCGATTGCGCGAGGCATCGATGTAGCTTCGTCGGGTCTTCGTAGGGCTAAATGAGGATGCAGTCGAGCCATGAATCCTCTGACCCATTCTATTCCCGCTTTTCCATCCTCGCCAAACGGATGAGCGAGGTTATTGCGCCGGGCCAATCGGAAAGCAACATCGCGAAGCTCGTTAAGTTCGAGACCGGAAAGTTGACCCGCCATTTTATTCAAACGTTGAACAAGCTCGGCCTCCTGCTGTTCGTTGAAAACACGATTGCCGGATCCCGGGGGAGTAGTTTTCTTTAGCGCGGATTCTGGGCTATCTCGCGTCTTCTTAGCGTGGCGTTCCAGGGTTGTTCGAGGTACGTGAAATTGGGTGGCAGCCCTTTTGTACCCCATCGAACCGTTAAGAACCGCTTGAATCGCCGCCTGCATCGAGACTTTGGACCACCGTTGTCGCTCCACCTTCTTTTTATAATTTCTCACCATTCTAGAAGAAATGTTTTATTTTACCTTTATTCAAAAAAAATAACGAGAAAACAAAATCGAGGCAGTGAAATATAATTAACAACAATTCAGAACGGTCGAGCAGTGAAGATAACGAGCCGGGGAGCAACGTCATCGAAGATAACGCGATTGTATGACGGGGCAAAATGGGACACCGTCCCGTTATGCCCCAGCATCGCACGCTTTTTAGGTTATGGCATCGTGACGGTGATAATACGGTGCGTGAATGCTCCTCTCGACGAGGTAAACAGAGAACGCGCGGAACGTTCAATGAATCCGTTAAAGCTACGCCTCACGCGCCGCGTACGCGTGACGGTGAAAAAGGTAGTAAGCTGGTCAATTCGAGTAGGTCTAATATCTACTTACTTTCGTACATGGGTATAGGGATCGGTCGAAAATGGCAAAACACGCGTCAAGCAATATGGCACAAAATCCAAGTATGCGACTGACGATAGTTTGGTATGTACTCGCGATCGTCGAGCGCCGGCCAGCAGCCAAGTATAGCGCGCGATAGTAGTTGGTAGTAGTCGTAGTAGATTACGGAGAGTACTGACGAACTTCACAGGAATTCCGGTAGATTGCACCACCGGCTGTCGAAATAATAGACCCCGTTTATAGTATCCCGCATGCCCGATTTTCACCGACTTGCGGAAAAACAAAAACCAACCAACCTGCGGGTCGCGTTCCTCCTTTTCACCCCTCCTAGCTCTTCTCAAAAACCACCGAATAGAACCACCTCGGCGAGGGCTAACTGCGAAGAGTGGGGGCCGAAGGCTGGAGGGGATGTCGAAATGGGGCGGCGGGTTCGTTCCGGGTTCGTTGAAGACATTAAAGTGGCATCAAGCGAGAGAGGTTCGATATTTTTTTTTTTTTCTTCTTTTTCACTTTTTTTTTCATTTTTTTTTTTTTTCATAATACGTATACGCGTGTACACGGTCCACCCTAATACACATGCATACGTACATACGCACGCACAAAATAGCTGGTATCCAATGCGCGTGCATTCATCATTCTCGATGAAAATCGATGCCGCGAAGGGTGGAAAAACGTCTTACGCGTATAATGTAATATATATATTGTATACCTCGTATAATCTATACATATTATATGATACGGGTTGTGTATAGTATACATATTAGTATGTACTCGAAGCCGTGCGGCGTATATCTTATATAATACGGCCAAATGTTCGAAATGATAAAAATATTGCCTTATTCTCACGCTGCGCACCGCAGTCTTGTATCCTATGCTTATGATATTGTACATGTTGTTATTCCGATAGGTGTATAATATATGTGACTCCGTAATTCCAGGCCTATGTAGAAAATTTTCGAACACCTGCAGACGCGCGCTGCTCTTTTCTATCCCGAAGCGAATGTGAAATTTGGAAAGAGAAAATTTTCAAGTCTCATGCCGCTTGGGCGTTTTACTTTCTTCCGGGATATATAATATCGTACATATTGTAGAATTTCTGCACACTGTACGGTTATTCGTTGCAATATGGATTTAGGGAGGATGAAAAATTCTGACTCGCGTATCTGCCGCACAAGGCGTATTCGAAGATATGCACCAACCTTTACTAATCCATGAAAAAAAATTTCAACCGTGTGGAAAAACTCTAATAAAGGAGTCGCGAATGATTATGCTTGTCACGTGGTACATACTTGATCTATGCGAGATCTCCGTAAAAATGGCGGACGAGCAATATCGCAAAATTACAATACGATCACCCACCGCGCAAACATTTGTGCACGTATTACCGTACATGACATCCGCGCGTGAAAATGCGAGCCGGAGAAGAAGAAACACGCGGAAATACGACGCATCCGCGTCATTCGTGCAGATTTGCAATATCATCTCGTTTTGTGTACGTATGTATGTACACAGGTATCTACACCTAATAGTTGAAGTCGTAGAATCGAATTAGTCGAATACAACTGGCGGAACAATTATCGGAAGATAAATAAAACAAAAGTCGGGGAAAGACCGAGGTTTTCTCGCTACGTGGATACAAGTTAGATTTAATTTTCATTAGCCTTCCTCGTGATCCAGAAACTAAAAAAAGACCTGCGACCATCCTGTCATTCCGGGGAAAAAAGCCAAGTGGCAAATAGATGCATTATACATATGCTATCTACATCTTGCATCGCATTGTTGTATCATAGGCACGAATATACAAACAATACAAAAATATACCATGTTTGGATTTTCGTATCGAATTATTTAGACGATAAAAAATAAGAGCCTGTTATTTCGCTGGTAATTTTCTTGTTGCTCTTTCCCGCCATTTTACCATTACGTCTACGGAAGCTTTGGAGCAAACAACAATGAGGAACAAAAAAACACTCTACTAGACCTCACCTTCGTTTAGCATACCTATAAACAATTTAAATGAAACGTTCATGGTGTCAAGTATATGCAATATATATACATATAGATATATATATATATATGTATATGTATATATTAGACTGCCTCAAAAAAAAAACTATTTTTTTATTCGATTTCCAGCTTCACGAAATCATAGTTTATAACATAATATTGAACCTCGTGAAAGGAAATCGCCGTGCGATTTTTTTAAGAGGTGCCGCATCGAGATTTTGTTATTCCCATTTGATTAACACGTAAGAAATCCAATTGTGACGGTTGAAGGGAGATAATAATTTTTCTATGCAACAAACGGAACTCTAATTGTATATTCTCTCTCTCTTATGTATTTTCTCTCTATATGTGTAGAGTTCCGTTCGTTGCATAGAAAAATTATTATCTCCCTCCAACCGTCTGAATTGGATTTCTTACGTGCTAATCAAACGGGAATTACAAAATCTCACGTCGATTTCCTTTCACGAGGTTCAATATTATGTTATAAACTATGATTTCGTGAAGCTGGAGATCGAAATAAAATAGTATTTTTTTTTTTGAGGCAGCCTAGTATACATATCGCGACCCTTTCAGTACTTCACGTAGAAGTTATACATACAATACAATTGCGTGTATACGGTTCTCGGTAAGTCTGTGACAGTTAACATCGTAATGATGTGCGTATAATAAAAAAAAATCGCTGCTCTAACGTGTATTCCAAATTTTCCACTATATACACACTGTGTATTGACGCAGACTTTTTTTTTATAATTAAATGGTGGCACAGTTTGTTAAACATTTATGCTTCGGGCGTCACCGTGCCGATGGAAATCATAGATTCATGAATTCTATCAACGCAACAATTGACGAATATAAGAGTTAGTAACCGTAGGTATGTAATTAGATTTTTTTGTTTCTATTTTCATTCGTTGGTCTTTACGATGTACGTACATAAGTGAACGCGTTAGTTCCACGTATGACAAACACGTGCGTTTGTTGTTACGTATCACATTACTGTACTTTTTTGTTTCATTCAATTTGTTTTTACTTTTATTTTTATTCCAGTGCAAGATGCATTGAATAATGAAAAATCCTCGCGTCTCTATGATGTATATTGATAAGCAGGCGAAGCTTTTCCCATCATTACCTCTCGACTTTCGTTGCAAGTGGTTCGACACGGTGATTTTTTATTAATAAATGACTCTTGTACAGATCAGGGAGTACAGAGTGATAAAATTTCACACACCTGTATGACGGGGAAATTTCACGCAAGGGGATAAAATAGAATAATAGAGACAAAACAAAAAAAATAATAATAATTGAGAGCCGGTCAGTCGTTGTTATAATTGTCGTTACTGTTTACGAATACCGGGAAAAATTCTCTTTGGAATTATTTTCGTCTCTCTTTCAGCGATTTTTCTACCTCTCTTGGATTCTCTGGAAATGTTTACAAGTATTAAACGTTTGTATACGAACGTACGCAAGCTTATACACGCTGTACATAATATTATACACGAGTAAATAAATGCACACATAGACGTGTACTAATCGTGCCTTCGCCGGTTGATACAAGATATAAAGTCCATTAATTATATTGTTAAGAAAGATACTCCTCGCGCGTTCCTTCGCCGCGTTGCCGGGCTGCTGCTGCTGGTGCTGGTGATGCTTGACGGCCGATCGTTAGAAAAATATTTTTTTATAATCTACCCTTTCCCCAGGAAAATATATTCTTCCGCCCCCCTCGTTCATGTGTATCCACATATATGCATTATACGCGTAACGGTGGTCGTGCAACTTACACTCGAGCATCGTATAGCCCAACGTTAATTTAAACCCGGGGAGGAGATGACGAAGAGGAAGAAGAAGAAGATGAAGAAGAAGGAGGACGAGGAGAAGAGGGAGAAAAATAAGGAGGAGGGTACGGAGAAGAAACTGCAGAGTCGAAAAAGAAGAAAAGGTATCGAGGGAAAGAATTAAATTTTCTTTGCAGAAATATCGAGCGAGCGCATGCGGACTTTGCGCCTGCGGTTTTTCCAACCGCAATATTTCTCTTATTTATTTTATCATCTTTGCTCTTATTATTATCATTATTATTACTTTCAACCCCCCCCCCCCTCGCCCCCTTATTTCATTCTCTTTCTACTTTCATCAATTTTATTTCATTACGCACACGCAATCCCCATATATATATATAATATATATATATATATATATATTCTGCAAAATGTGCAGCATATGTGTACATACACATAGGCATATGCATGTGGATAACTGCAGCAGTCTGCAGTCGTGAAAATTCAAAAGTGTCTTTGTCTCACGGAGAGCGATAAGTCGACGGAATACGTATATACAACATACATGCATGTAAGTACATACATTAACAGAGAGAAAAAGAACCACTGTCCCGCATGCGCGTATATGCATACGTACATATGTATATACGTATACATTTACTAATATAATACCAGACGGGACTGTACTTCCAGAGAAATATGTTTGACGTGAAAACATTTGAAATATTCGTTACAAAGCTGAGCACGTGAGACTTCGAGAAGTACACTGTGCCGCACAGGGGCAAGCGCGAGCCGAACGTATATATACGCATACAAGTGCACGCCATGTCCCAACCGTAGGTACTTAACGTACATGCAGCAAGTACACACGCCGAATACGTTTCCGTCTGTGTGTTTACATATATATATATATATAAATATATATAAATGTATTTACGCGTGGATATATATAGATATATATATATATCGAAAGTCCGCATCGGAGAAGTAGAAAACATTTTACATTTTCGAAATATAAAAGTTATGAAATATCGCCCGCTGTAAAACTTTTAATGCGAAGCCGTTGGGATACGGACATAACTTTTTTATTAAAAAAGTTCTTTCCGAAAAAAAAGTGGAGCGAAAAAAAAAAAAAGAAATGAAAAAAACATCCCGGCAAATGGAAATATAAAAAGTGAAGGCAGGGAAGAAGTGTAAAAAAAAAAATAATAATAATAATAGTAAAAATTCGTAATATTAATAATAATAATAATGATGCGGGAAGGAGGGGCTACGAAAAAAAAAGATATAAAAAAAAAAAAAAAAACGAAAAAATTTCCCCAACACCCGGAGGAGCCCGGCGACTGGGTGACGGGGGGCTCAGAGGGCGGCGAGGGCGTCAGGGAGGGGGGATCTTTATCAAAGTCAACGTACGCCCGTCGCCATAGCAACGAAATTGGATTTTTTTTCCAAGTTTTTTCGGCCCTTTCGTTGCTGCGCCCGGAGAGAACGGGCGGGGGCCTTGGGGGGTGAAAGAGCGCCGGTGGTATAGGGTGGGGTTAGGTCTGACGAACGTCGGCTACGGCGACGTCGACGGTGGGCGAGGCGGGTGGAAGAGGGAGGAGGGGGAGGCTATATACGAGGGGGGGTGACGACGGGGGGGAAGCCAATAATTCGAATTGAGAACAGCCAATGGCCGTGCATCTGATTTTTTGTCGTATCATCGCCGAGGTCGTCCAGGAACGAACGAACGAACGAACGAACGAACGGAGGGCGACGGGGAACGTCGAAGGAAGGATGAAGGGGGAACGAGGGAACGGCGGGAGGACGGTGGGGGGCAGGGGGATCGCCGAGGGAAAAGGGGGAGGCGAGCGGGCCTGGTTTTTGTAAAATCTTCTCCGATCGCCGCACGAAACTCCGCGCGCCGTCTTTTGTGTCGGTTAGCTCGAAAGGTTTTACAATAATAATATATACGTATACGCGGGCCTATTTACATGCGGTATTTACGCCTGTGTGCGCGCTTCTATGTACCGCGTACATACGCGTGTATAATAATTTAAATATGATACAATTTGCGGTCTGAACAGTCTTGATAATAACAAGATCGTGCGAAAAATCTCCTTTTTCACAACAATTATTATACACGACGATACGCACGCAGGCACACACCTTATACGCATATCTGCTGCGTAACATGTATACAAACATACGTAGGTGTATATAAAGAGTTCGAGTTACCCGCGGTAACAAACCACCCCCCCCCCCCCCCCCCTCCTCTATCTATAGGTATCGACGATCGTCATTACGAAAAGATGTATAAAAACAAATTTTTGCGACTGAATACCGAATCGATATCCTTCAAATTTTACTCGTTTTCCTCATCCACCTCTTCTTCGCATCTTTCCTCGCATACATTTACGTATGTAAAATACATGACTAAAATTTTCTGACATATCGAAGTAAAAATACGGTACGTATGTACATGCACGCGGATGAGATGTAGGAAAGGCGCACGGGGACCGGGCACCATACCATACGTATAAACCCATCGCATCGCGTACAACGAACGCGTGCAACGACGACGGGGAGAACAAGCGCGGAGGCAGCCAGCGGAACAATTGAGCGGCGTTGAGGAACGGGGCGGGAGGGGGGGGGGGGGGGGGGGGGGGGTGGAAGCGATGGTAGGAAGAGGGGGCGGAAGAAGGTGGAGGAGGAGGAGGAGGGAAGAGTGTTGCGTTTGAAAGAGGGAACCCCGAAGGGAGGGAGGGTGGGAGGCAGTGCTCCAAGAAATACTGTAAAAATCGAATGTCAGTTGTTTGTAGAGCTGCTTAGTTTAGATCCTAACGGTATCATTCGACTGACTAGAAATAATTTCACATTGTATTTCATTTTACATTTTTTGTTTCTCAATTTTTTTCTTTCATCCTATTGTTATTTATTTTTTATTTTACTTTTTTGTTTTTCTTTCCTCGTCTTTTTTCTTTCCATTTCGAACGAACTGGGTATATTGAAAGGGTACAGGCTTTGAAACGCAATGAGAAATCGGGTGGGAGAGAGAGAGAGAGATAGACAGAGAGAGAGAGAGAGAGAGAGAGATGGAGAGAGAGAGAAAGTAAGATATATACAGAATCGAGAGACGTATAATCTAGATTCTAGAAAATTAACTTTTGGTGGGAGTTTACCGTCGTAAATTAGTCTTCTACGACCTAATTGATGACGAACGGACCCAACGGTTAGATTCCGCTTACTATAATATACATGACTTACGCGTGAGTATTATACGTTGATATTTTTACACGTGTGATAGGAATTCACATCTCATTTCGCATAGATGTTTATATATATACGTAAAATGTACGTATATCATATAAAAATAGATATATTTGAAAAGTTTATATGATCCGACCAATATACGAGGTTCCGTATACGGACACGGATGTGCGGTGAACGGTAAAGAAAAAAAAGGAAAGAAAAACAAAATTCTTTCATCTGAAAAACATTAGTTGTCGATAAAAGTGTTGTTGCACAGCAAAGATCCGCAAGGTTTGATCGTACGGAATTTCTTCTACGAGATAAACAACTTGAACCGAATTTTATGCGTGCTGCACATATTATACAATACGTCGTAGATGGCATATGTACGATGAAAGAGTGCAATATGGGGTGCAGCAACAGCGGTAAGAATATTATTTTTCTTTCATTTCATGTATACGTATAATTATTGTATCCCGTCAATGTTATCTGCGACGATTTATCGGTTTTCATTTATTTCTATTTTTTGCATCCACCTTTTCTTTTTCTCATTTTGTATTTTATTTATTCGTCTTTTGTTTCTTCTAATTATCTGACAACGTATAGTCAACGACGAGTGGAAGGGAGGAAATATTATATGTCTCCGGATCTATTCGCATTATATATTAAGAGGGTGCGTCGGTCGACTTCGACATCGACGTATATATATCTCCAAATATCAAAGTCCGGGCATCTTGAAAGCGACAAAGGACTTAACAGCCCCGTTCTATACGCAATCAAGAACAACAAAAAAAAAAAAAACCGACGAATTTTCATTTGACGCAGAGACAAAGAAATGGCACGGATTCTATGAAATCGCAATAGTAAATTCGTAGAATTCATGCAATTTTTTCGTTTCTGCGTTAAATGAAAATTTGTAGGAGTGTTTTTTACGTTCGAGATGCACGGACTTCGGGAATTACAATTAGAGAATCGTAATATACGAAGCTTCGAAGAAATCGACCATCACGCCCCATTAACAGGTTGCAAACGAATATCGTTCTTACTTGTGATTGATCGGCGAAGGAGCCTCTTTTTATTCCGTGCGTTCAGTACACGTATGTATATACATATATGTGTGTATGTATACAACGACACTGAAACTGGCGGACAAATTGAACAAGATTAAAACCGGAAAAATCGTATTAAAAACCACGTACGCACACAGCATGCGGACGGAATCAGACCTATAGAGTACCGCGTCGTTCGAAATCTAAATACGTATAATGTGTACTATACGTATGCAGATACACATATTACGTATGACTGAAAACAAAGCGCGGCAGCGGAAAGAAGATGAACAGCTCATAGGTATACGTATACACACGTGTGTGTGAGTGAGGCGAGGAAGTAAGATGGAAAAAAAGAAAAAATGAAGTAAAAGAATTATCGAGATAGAGAGAACAAGATGTAATATCGAGTGCGGTATACCTGTCGGTTTATATTATAACACAGTTACGTCGTACGCGTTATACCTCTTCCGTGTGTAAAACACAACACAATACTCACGCACGGAGCTATGTATCCGTAATAAAATGAGTATTCAGAGAAAAATGAATGCGCACGGGATTCGGTATATTAGCTGCGCGCGCACATACACATCAGGGACGCTCGCATTGGCGTAGCGACTGATTGGAAGTATTTTTTATTTTTTTTTTTTTGTCTTCCTTTCTTTCTTTCTTTCTCTCACTTACAATTAGGAGGATAATAGACGCCGCGGACGGCAGAAAACGGACGCGCGATAAAGAAAATAGGCGGGATTATCATAAGAGTATGATACAATGACGTGGTGATTTGTGAAAACGAAAATACGGATAAATGACAAGTGGTAATACGAAGTAAATAAAAATGACGGATACGACGTCGACACTCGGTGTACATACTTGTACGCAGGTATGTTGCACCTACCTATGACGGGGGTGGTGGTGGGTGCACGTGTCGGCGTAGGCGAGCGAGCGAACGACGAACGAAAGAACGAAAGCACGCGGTAAACACGCAGAGGCACGTATAGGTACAACGTACGTACGGTACGCACGCACGTACGGAAGACTCGGTATACCACCCTTCCTTCCTCAACCGTCGACGGTCGGTCTTTCCCCCCGTGACCCGCGCTCCTTCCGCAGCCACCACGCGCACCTTCATTCAGGCACCCGCTCGCACTACGCACAACAAACCGAACCACGCGGCGGCGGCGGGTTGCTTCTCTACATGCCTAGGATAGAGAAGTTAGAATAGGCGCGACTCGACGCAACTCGACGCAACTCGACGCGACGCAACGCAACGTTTCCCCATTTCACGCACGGACAGTCGAACGAACGGTTCGACGATAGTGCGTACAGGCCGCATCTCTCGCACGTTGCGTTCCGCCGCGGCAAGTTGGCGCGTGTTGCAGCAGTGCGACCGAAGGAAGAAACTAGGGACGAGTCGACGTCCGGACCTCTGCGAGAAAATAAATCTCTATCGTGACTACGTACATGCATACACAAACGTACACACATATATAATTATATTATACACATACACATGCAGTCGTATTTTATTCACCCGAGAAGGTATCGTACAAGGGTACGAGAATTTCTTGTCACGGTACTGCAGACCTCGCCAGTCGACGCTCAGGCTTACACTCGTGTTTGTGCTTGTGCTGCTGCCTCGCTTTCCTCGGGAATTCTGTTATAGATTTACATTTTTTACAGCGAAGATATTGATTGTTGCTTTTTATTAATGTAACATTAAAGTGACGCTACCCGGGTGGGGGAAGACCTCGGAATGGGGCTACGAAAGGTGGGGGAGGTATAACGTGGGGCGGAGGGGAGGGCGAAGGCGGCCCGCGAGTAGCTTCGAGAGGGGCGGTGGACGTAAGACCGGAGCGAAGCTGAGCGTTGGTGGGGAACAACGGCGGATTGAGGCGGCCGGAGGGGGGCGGGGGGAGGTGTAGCGCGGAAATGGCACCATAAATACGAACATTTTTCAGTACCGAGGGGCAGAGGGGGGCGATCCCTGTTTTGACAATCATCCCCTCTACAAGATACTTCGTCAAGGGAACCAACCCCCGACCCCCGTTTCTCTGAGCGCCCCCGGACCCGCCGTTGGCGGACTCGTCCGCCATCCCCCACCCACCCCCGTTTTTCGCCCCCTGTGATTCCCCAAGGATTGCTCGGCCCCGGCTCGAATCCCCTGTATAGGAGGATATTTCGTATAATATATTTCTCGTTTTGACATTTTATCAAAGTTAAGGCCGACTTATAAGTTTGAGAGTAAGAAGGATAAAAAGAAGATGAATAGAAAAAAAAATATATGAAACGAAAAAGAAAAAATTGAACACGTTTCTTTTTTTCCATTTTCTAAACGAGATAACGGCATCGTGGCGAGGAGGCGTCCGTCGTATACTTCCCAAGATAATATGTGTATATATATATATGTGTGTGTGTGTGTGTGTGCGTGTTTTATAACGAAACACATCGTCGTAGAAAACTGAAATTCAACTTGCGTATTATACTATATGTGTATAATTGTATACAAAATAATATAGACGATACGAGGCAACGAAGCTCTCCTGTGTCGTTTATCAATATGTATTAAATCGAACTGAAATAAACCCTCTTATCGACACCTTACGCGCCGTATTCGTAATTCGTTGTAACGATATGCACTTACATTATCTATATTATCATTCGGGTGTTTTATTTTCTCCGCGCTTCCTTCGTATCCGTTCGTTCGTTCGGCCTTCCGACTCTTCCGATCCCAATGCGCGCGGCTTGCCGGCGCGGGCGAGACGACGTGAGTGTGACGCGTAAGTACGAAAATTTGAATGAAATTATAGCTCGGACCGAACTTATCTCTGAACTGATAGCGCTGGAAGAGGAAGCAAAAACGAAGAAAAATAATCGACGGAGTGGAAAACTAACTCACACGCAAGTCGTGCGCGGCGTCGTTTCTACCAGTTTTTTTTCCGTTACGTTCTTTTTTTTTTTTTCTTTTCCTACACGTATACACATAATTTCATATTTTACGTACGCGTAAGCTTCTATTTACGGGCTTGCTCTGCATTCACGTGGACTACGGGAGACGTAGAATTGTATTTCTATTTCGAAGATGAGTATAACTGAAATTGTTATACATGGACGTGTTTGTATATTATTGTTTACGTACACAGATACGTGCTTTCAGTGCAAATACCAGTTGAAAGGTACAAGACGAGAACGAGGTTACAAATAAATGTTACACCTGGTGGGTCAATAAATTTCACCGGTATAAGTATAAAAGTCACGATGGAGCGCAAATCAGAAAAACAGAACCAAAGATCGGGCACGATTTCAACGCCAAGTATAAGAAATCGGATTGTCAATTTGTTACAAGCCGAGGAAAAGAAAATTATCTCTTCTGTTTTGAAATGTGAAACACACACATACACACACGCGCACGCACATGTAGTCTATGGCGAACGCGTGGAAGTGGGACAGCTTTTTTTTGGTATTATTTTTATGCAATAAAAATATTGTGTACTCGTTACACTTCGAGTACGGATATATCAGACTGTCCGTGATGAAAATTCAAGCGGTGGTGTGCAACTCGGAAAAAACACCTTCGTTTCTAAAGTATTTCGCGGAGAGAAGAAAATTCGTTGTAAACGATTAAGCGTAAGTTTTATAACGTAAAACCATCGTCACGTCGAATTGAACGAGAGAAATAAAATGAAATCGCATAGATGAGACGAAGCGTTTTACCTGGAACGACCGTCCCTATTGCGACCGGCGTTGTTCTAATTGGAATAAAATCAGATCCGTAAACGTATAAAACACGGGTGTACAATGGTAACGGCAAATGCGTGATACAATATGCACGAACACGCATACTACGGGTTAATGTATATATTTCAGGCTGATGCTAGGAGGAGCCTTCTTTGCAATACATTGCTGTTGCCCGATAGAATATCGCCGTGCGGGCTCTCCGCATAGTCAAAGAAAGAACGGTTGTCGTTTAATTACAAAATCAATTTATATGATTTGTTTAAAACAGTAGTGGATGACGTCAGCACGCGACAGGAGGGGTGAGCAAGCAGTGGCCCGCTTGTCACTTGCCTCTCCACGTCCGTCTCTGTCTATCTTCCCGTCTCTCTTTTTCGCTCCCTTTCCCTCCCTCCCCGTCCCCTTCCTCGGCCCGTGGTTTTTTAATACGTATAGATACATGTATTTACGTACGTATCGAATAGATGTGTAAACAGATACAGGCGTATCGCTGGTGCGCGCAAGTGTAGGTATAGATATTTTTTTGTCCCTTAACCGACAATTGCAATAAAATGAAATAACAAGATATAAACCCGAGCTAGCGTTCTAAAATACCCAAGGTTTTATACTTCCATTAACATTAATAACGGTGCTGCCTGTGACTGACTGAATGCCGACTCAACTCCTTAGGAATTTTAAGTTTTTGTTCGAGAGAGAAAGCTGTGACGGTGTCGTTGGTATTTTGAAATTCGATCTACTTCACACTTATACAAAGTTTCACACGCATATATTTACACGTAAAAACGTACCTATGGGTATATGTATATATATATATATTTACTATACATATATATATATATATATATATATATATATATATATATATATATATATATATATATATATATATGGTGTGTAACACATTTCGTCATACTTTTCCTAACGGTTGTAAAAGAGAGAAGAAGCAAAAAGCAAAGAAGAAAAAAAAAGTTAAATGAGAAAAGGAAAATCCAAGCTGGGCTGCGTTGTTTTTTACTTTACCCTCGTGCAGCCCTGTTTAAAAATCTTTAACCAGAACTTCGATGAAACTGCCTTTCGATACGAATGCCTTGTCTAACACGTTCTAACGTCCTGGACCTAACGGGCATTATTTAGAATTGCCAAAGTACAGTTTTGTTCGAGCGGGCAACGCGGCTCCGACACGCGATTCTTCGATGCGAGAGTAAAGAATAAGAGCGTCGTCGGTTATACGTTGAAAAGAGAGTGTCAGAACGAGCGAGGGAGCGAGCGAGAGTGAGTGAGCGAGCGAGCGAGTGAGTGAGAGAAAGAGAGAGAGAGACAGAGAGAGGGAAACGAGAAAAGCATGGCTGCATAGAGAGTAACGCGAACGTAGTAACGACGGTAACGAGGTGTCAACCGGTTTGCGTAAAGCATCGGCGATGGGATTAGTAAACTCACGCCCGCATAATAAACGCGCACGTTTGGCCGAGCCGATGAAGCAGCGAATTACTCACTCAAGCCAGCGGTGCTCGTGCAGCACGCCACTTCGACAAGCAAGCAGGCAGGCAGGCAGGCAGGCAGGCAGGCAGGCCGTTGCTTCTCTCACACACACGCTTGCTTGCTGCTTCTCGAGGCACTTGTGGTCTCACACTCTTCCGACGATGTCAAAAGAAACACCGGTACGAACAGTCCTGCTTCTCGCCGATGTACGAGTACGACGACAGTACCGTCGGGACACTCGGAAACGATCGGTGTGTCGGTAATAACCTAGTGTCAACCACAAAACTAACAACGTTACAGATTTCGCGCACTAATATTTCGCCAAAATGGCGTTGCGCTTGCACTCGATCAGGTGGAAAATGCCGGAATGGTACGAAAGATCGACTGACTGCCGAGGTCCGCGGCCCTAAGTGGTTTGACGTTAAGAACGGTGGATGAAGAGAGACGGGATGAATTTAGAGAAAGAGAGAGAGCGAGTGCGAGCGACGCCGTGGTTGGCGGGGAAAGGGAGACGTCGGCGGCGGCGGTGGCGGCGGCGGCGGCGGCGGAGTAGGTGGAGACGGTGGACGAGATGAGGGGAGCGCGGCGGAAAAGGAGAAGGAGAAGGAGGTGGGGGTGGAGGAGGAAGAAGCGGTGAACTAGGAGAGGGAAACAGCGACTCCACCACCGCCGTCCGTTCGCTTCGAAACCCTCCCGTCGTCGTCGCAGGGACGCAAGCAGGCAGCGGCCAACAGCCTCGACCCCCCCGCGTTCGCGTCGACGTTGGTTCGTCGTTCGTACTGGCGTTCGTCGAAGAATTTGTAAAAATCAATATACTCGTAATAAAAGGAGGTATATACATCGGAGATAATAAAAAGAGAGGAGAGAAAAAACAGAAGGAAAGAAAACGAAACAACAGAGAGCGAGAGAGAGAGAGAAAGCAAACGACGGAAAAAAGAGAAGAGAAAAAGTGAGAGGGCGAGAAAAAAGAGACAATAAATGGAAGAAAGAAAAACAAAAAAAAAAAAAAAAACAAAACAAAAAAAAACAGAAAAGGAGCATTTACCTGCTCGCTGAACTCGAGATCTCCGAGAGAGTTCCTTTCGAGGAGCAGTTGGTGGACCTGATAGGAAGTACCGGGAAGTAGCTGTGGCTGGGATTGAGATGGTTGCAGCAGCAGCTGCTGATGGTGATGGTGGTGGTGGTGGTGGTGATGATGTCCTGCTCCTTGGGAAGGGACCTGATCGGATTGGCTAGGGACGTCGTCGGCGTTCCCGATTGTTGCTTGAAGGCCGATGTGACGTTTGCCCTTCCAATGGGCTCGCACGTCGTGCAGGCCTCCGTGGGCAACGGAAAACACCTTGTCGCAGAGCGCGCAGTACGCTTTGTGATCATCACCGCGAACTGGCGTTAGCCAGGTAGCGAATTGCTTGTGGGACAACCAAGTTCCTATAAATTTGCATCGGCGTCGTCGTATCCGTGGCGCAGACGCCATATTATTTGCCTCCTGCTGCTGCTCTTGTTGCTGCTGCTGCTGCTGCTGCTGCTGCTTCGTCGTCGTCGTCGTAGTCGTCGACGTAGACATGATATTTTCCTCAATTTTAAAACACGCTGCTACGTGGTTGGCTACGTACGTGCACGTAGTCACGGTACGCCCTTGTGCATGTACGCGTATGCCGGAGGATTGAACTAGAAGATTCCTCTCGAATCTGATTAAACAATCGCTGCTAACTAACCTCAAATTAACTGCTACTAATTAACAGTTTAACTCGTCGTTGGCCAATTGTTGGAACGTGCGGTTGTGAAGAGAATGTAGTCGGTTTTCAGTAATATATTCACCGTTGCATAGTAAAATATCATACTCTACCTCCTGCTTCTAATATACAATATATTATTTTATGTAACGCGTATTAAAAATATATACTTGTCAACGGGATCAATTATATGATAGTATGTAGCAAAAATATATAACAAACGTGAACCAACTACTGGCCGTTTTTCTTTTTTGGTGGTCTACGGGTTGGGGGGCGGAGAGAGGTAGGGGGGAAATTCGGGGCAAAATTCCAACTTCCAACTGTTGCGCAAAACACGATGCGCATCTCCGGCGGCGACCCGGAGGCGTGGCGCCCACGAAAGACCTGCTGCTGCTGCTGCTGCTGCCGGAAGCGATAACGTTGTCATCGTTTTGTCATCGTCCGTAATCAAACACGTACCAACATTCGCCCCGACTGACTCAGTTTCGACCAGATTGAAACCGTCGTTTGCCATCGTTGACGGAAAGCCGCCGCCTCGTCTCCCCTTCATCACGCCACAATGGTACACCTGCTCCTTCCGATGTTGCATTAATTTTCCGTCATTCGGCCGAAGCTGGACCCTTCGCTGCTCCGCCACCAACGCGATTTACCGCACTTGCATGAATACGAACACGGCGACGTAGGTTACAAGAGCTGCGTTCATAACCTCAAAACATACTGTTTCCAGGACGTTTCCGCCTTTTCCGATGACAACTTCGACGTTAAAGACTGGATCAATAAGACATTCAAGTCCGCCGAGGCTCAGGAATACAAAGATGTGAGCATTTCATTATTCTTGTTTAAACTGACTCCGATGTTCTGTGTTTTCATATGATGAAATTGAAATCAACCTCTTGTCATCCTTGTTGGCTGGTGTCAATTTAAATCTTCGTTCTATGATCAGGCTTTCGTTTCGTCGCTCGTCATGAAGCTGCAGTTGTACGTCCAGCAGGTCAATGGAGCCTTGGAGGAAACTAGTCAGTCTGTATTGTCGGGATTGCCACGCGTCTTGCGAGACACGCAAGTGTTGCAGCAAGAAGCGTTACTGCTTAGGGAAAAAATGGTCGCTGTCAAACAGGAGATTGCTAAAGTATGTCCCACATTTCCATCGGTACTCACTCTCGAGTTCATTCGTACCTCAACGCCAGCTCAATTTCTCTACAGGTAGAAAACGACACCGGATTGTCCATGGTGACGTTGGAAAGGATAGATAGAATTAAAACAGATTTACAAACAGCAAAGCAAGGCTTACACGAGGCCGACAATTGGACGGTATTAGCAACTGACGTGGAGGAGGTATATTCTGCTTATGGTGCTGAAAGAGTAATTCCTCGGCGCTCGGGGTATGATTTTCCTCGTTTCGTTTACAGGTGTTTGAATTGGGAGATGTCGAAAAGATTGCCAACAAACTGTTCAGTATGCAAAAGTCACTAACAATGCTAGCTAACGTACTGGACTATGAGGATAAAAAGTTACAGCTTGAGGGATTGAAAAATCGACTCGAAGCTATGGCTAGCCCCAGATTAGTTCAAGCGTTTACGGCGTCAAGTTTAGGTATGAGTTTCTTGTTACAAGTTCTGTACTTCTTGACAACAGCTGAAAACATCTTGAACCCTAACCCGTTTACAGAGCAATCAAAGATGTATGTCAACATTTTTAATAAAATGGATAGATTACCTCAGCTTTTAAAATATTATCACAACTGTCTGAAAGTATCTTTGGGCCAAGAATGGAGAAAAACAATTGAGGAACAGTTGGAGCAAGAAGAAACTGTTGTCTGTTGGTTAAGAATTTATTACGACAAATTATTATCCACTTGGCTAACTCAGGTATAAAAAGCTGAATAGTCCCATCTGCAAATACTCACGGAAATGTCCAGTTGAATCTTGCCAAATATTTTCAAGAATTTTATTTCCAGGTGAAGTGGTGCAATCAGGTTTTTCCAAATTCGTCAATTGACACCCTTGTCGATGTCTATGCCGACTTATTACGTAGTCTGTCACCAAACTTCATAGAATGTATAGAAGGGGCTTTGAAGCAAGAATCAAGTGATATTCATCTGGCCACTTTGATTCTTCTCAAAGAAAACGCTAGAGAGTTCGCTGTTAATTTGAACGGTGCTATCGAGACCTCGTCTCAAGGAAAAGTTTTGAATCAAAACTCTTTGTTTTTATTGGCTGAAGCAATCTTTGCGCCTTACGTTTCATACGTTGGCAAATACAGCGTTTACGAAACAGCAAAATTATCTCATGAAATTCAAGCGTTAGACTGTATTCACGATGATCTGAGCGACACGATCAATTCACTCTCACTTAGTATGTCACGGGCAATCGACAATGCACACAGCGCCAATGGAAGGTGTAAGATTTTCACCGCTGGCTGTGGCTATCCCGGACTATTAAATGCACTTGATGTGAGCATCAGTAATTATCCACTGAGATTGAACATGAGTAAAATTTTACTACAGTTAATCGATGGATTGATCTTTTTATAGGCGTACTTCAGTCAGTATTTGGACACTTATAAGATTGGCATTCGGCAATTGGAAAGAAGAAAGATCAAGCAAGAAGATTGGAATTTGTTCCAAATGTGTTTGACATTGTTGCAAAGCATTGGTAATTGTTTTAAAATATTCATATAATTTACAAAGCAGTCATCTAAATATGCGTTTTGCATGCTTGTTTTACAGGTGAGCTTTTAGGGCACATTGAACAGTTTGAGAAAGTGTTGGTGGCAGATATTTTAGATGCAAATAACAAGTTGCAGAACACGAATACGAGTGTTTTTACTCGGTACAAAGAATTGTTACTAGATGCTGCTGGTCGAAAAGAATTCGATAATCTAATAACATCTTTTCAAAAAGGTAGGCTTTGATAGGCATATGGTATTGATTTTCTTTGGGTATATTAAACTTTCTACCTATTTCTGTTCAACAATTTGAATAAAAAGTTGAATCTTTTCATAAATTTTTTGCAGAGGAAAAAACTATTTTGGATACGATAACGCAATTGATCCACAAGCTTTGCTCGGATTTACACAACACGACTTACGAAGTAATTTTCGCGCCAATTTTTACGCAGTTATTGTTGGTTCAAAAAGCACCCGCATGGTCATCGGAAGCAAACAGAATGGCAAATTTAAGTTCAGATTTACCAGACTACAGTTTTGCACCCCAAGAATACATAACACAGGTTGGACAATATCTTATGACCTTACCTCAACACTTGGAGCCTTTTTTGCTGAGAGACAATCCAAGTTTGACGCAAGCCCTCAGAGCTGCTGATCCCCAATACGCTCAAGGATCGAGTGAGTCGGGATTCACAGACATTCTTTTGGGTATAGTGGCCAAAGGAACCTGCAGCATGTTCCAGGATCAAACACTGGGAATCTGCGAGCTTAACGCCGGTGCATGTAAACAATTAGCCACAGATATAGGTGAATATAATAATTATCAAAATGCAGATGCAAAATGAAAGAGAAAAAGTTATTTACTCTTCTCCTTCATTGATTTAGATTACCTAGGAAATATTTTGGAAGAATTGGGCCTTTCGTTGACTGAACAGTTACAACAGATGTCTATCTTGCTAAGACTCAGCCCCGAAGATTATCAGAGCGGTAGTTCTGGTTGCAACGCAAGGGTTGTCGCTGCAATTAGACAAATGCGAAATATAACTTCGTCGGGTTGAACTTGGATATTTTTCAGAAAATGTAACTTGTCGGTGAAAGTAAAAAACACGACAGTGTCGATGATGGACTAAATTTCGACACTAATGTCGATTATTGTCAATATGTGGCAACGTATGTATTTTGTAAATAGAACATTTTGCTACAGAATGTTTAATTTATGTCCTTCATTCTACCTTACCTGATATAATAAATTGTCCTAATTCGGAAAATTTTTATCTATAATCTTACTTACAATTAGCTCATTCTGAATTATTCGACTGGGTTCAACATCGATAAAATTTATGCAGCCCACAATCGGAGATGCAAGAGATTCCCGCCCTGTACGCCGCAAGACGATTTTCAACCAGCGAAATTATCGACTGGCGCCGTCTTACGGAACTTCTATAAGCTAACGAAATACCGATGAATGCGTAGTATACAAGTTGAATAAAATAAGGCGTATTCGTGTAGTGTTCAAACTTGAACATCAGACTCTGTGTAGTACTTATTGTTAGCACATGTGTGATGAGTGCAGTTGACTGAAGAATATAAAGACAGTTGCCCTAACGGGCTTTGGTGTGACAACCAAAAATCGTTGTGCGCTTGTGCCCCCTGAGATATTCCAACGGTAGGGTTGAAAACTTATTGCAGAACATCAGAGAGTTACCGATTTCGTCTTGATGCTGGCTGCATTCGCCTTCCGAGTAACACAGTTTTCGCAATGGTAAGTCCAAAGACTTTTATAAGTCTATGGGTATGCCCAAGCCAGTACTTAACCTGTGTGTACTTACTGGCTTGTCGGTGATGCAAGAAATTGATACTGAGAACAAATTTCTTCCAATATTCGTAGCAAAACAGTGATTTAATTAAAGTATAGGTACCCGAGAGAAGAATGTATAAATAGATCATAAATAATAATAGATCAGATGTAATAATGATGCAGAGACCAAAAAGTATACAATAAATAAAAGGATATAGGTATGTATGTGCGGTCCATGTACGATATTGATAAATATGACCCATTTACGATTGATACGTGATGCATACTATAAAATTTTATAATTTTCCAGGAGACGAACTAGATTGTTTACAATAATTGGCTATGATATAAAAATAGAAGAATTATTCATTTCGAAACGGGAGTCTATTCGACGCGCGCTCGATGTATTCCATAACAGTATTCATAATTATTCCAACAACTTTTCATTTGCTCTCTCGATCTTGAATTTTCATAGGCATAGAATCGAAACGTTGTTTTAGCTGGTCGCAAGTGAAGTATCTGCGTTGGGTAGAGGAGCAGAATTGTTTTTCGAAAAGTGTTCGGATGGAAAAAAATTCAGAGTAACTGTAATACATCACGGATGCGCTAATTTTGAACGAGATGAAATGGATGCTTCGTATATGAGACGGTATTTAACGCTGCGTAGTGGTTTAAAGACCTAGAAAGGTGATAGGGAGAGAAAGAACGACGCTTCTTAACACTTCGAGTGTATTTTAACACACATTTGAAAGATACGAGCGAAATTTTTCATCATCCAACTGTCGCAGAACGGCAGCGTTATTAGCCGACCCGTTCACTGAAGAATATATCTTCAGTCAACGGCTGACCATCGAAGGGCCTGGCCGCTTGAGTCTGGAATCGGCAGGAGAGATAAGGTGTGTATTTCTTGTATGAAATGTGAAAGCTAAAATCATTACACATCATATCATACATCGTACATCATACATCGTACATCATACATCATCATACATAGTATCAAAGTTCGAAACCATAGTTTGGATGTCGGATGTTCAGAAAGTGACGTCACCAATTCAAAATCAGCTAGCCGAATTCCTCAGTCGGGAAACAACCGCGCAGTAGAGCGGACGGATGAGAGTCGCGCTCCGCAAATTTCGAGTACCGGGTTCTCAACCTCCCGGATCCCGCGCTTCGGGTCCGCTACGTATTTCGAGTACCGGGTTCTCAACCTCCCGGATCCTGCGCTTCGGGTCCGCTACGCGGTGAAACTCGACTTCCAGGATAAGCGCTCCGTGGTTCCTGGTTCGTGTTTACAATAAATTATTTCAAATCGTTTTTCGCGCAACCCCAAATTCGGTAGCTGTCAGTCCGCTAATAAAATTTCTCGACTTCCAGGATAAGCGCTCCGTGGTTCCTGGTTCATGTTTACAATAAATTATTTCAATTCGTTTTTCGCGCAAGCCCAAATTCGGTAGCTGTCAGTCCGCTAATAAAATTTCTCGACTTCCAGGATAAGCGCTCCGTGGTTCCTGGTTCGTGTTTACAATAAATTATTTCAATTCGTTTTTCGCGCAAGCCCAAATTCGGTAGCTGTCAGTCCGCTAATAAAATTTCTCGACTTCCAGGATAAGCGCTCCGTGGTTCCTGGTTCGTGTTTACAATAAATTATTTCAAATCGTTTTTCGCGCAACCCCAAATTCGGTAGCTGTCAGTCCGCTAATAAAATTTCTCGACTTCCAGGATAAGCGCTCCGTGGTTCCTGGTTCATGTTTACAATAAATTATTTCAATTCGTTTTTCGCGCAAGCCCAAATTCGGTAGCTGTCAGTCCGCTAATAAAATTTCTCGACTTCCAGGATAAGCGCTCCGTGGTTCCTGGTTCGTGTTTACAATAAATTATTTCAATTCGTTTTTCGCGCAAGCCCAAATTCGGTAGCTGTCAGTCCGCTAATAAAATTTCTCGACTTCCAGGATAAGCGCTCCGTGGTTCCTGGTTCGTGTTTACAATAAATTATTTCAAATCGTTTTTCGCGCAACCCCAAATTCGGTAGCTGTCAGTCCGCTAATAAAATTTCTCGACTTCCAGGATAAGCGCTCCGTGGTTCCTGGTTCGTGTTTACAATAAATTATTTCAATTCGTTTTTCGCGCAACCCCAAATTCGGTAGCTGTCAGTACGCTAATAAAATTTCTATAACTTTATAATCTTCTCATAATCTTTCTGGTAGATTAAATCGATAAAAAAATTATATCAAACCTTACACATTATTTTTGATTTGTTCTCACGCTGAAAATATTTATTAGTATTCGAGGTATAACTCGAGGTGGTTGGCGGTTTTCGTTGGAGGTAGTTAGGGGTGGTTGCGGGTAATCTCGGTGATTCAGGAGGAGGGGGACGAGGATTTGTGCTCGGTGAGTAAAACACTTTTATAATATTTCATGGCAATTGTAATTGTATTTCATCTGAAATATTACAAACTTGTCACATTTACAATAAATTATTTCAATTCATTTTTCGTGCAAGCACATATTCAGTAGCTATGAACAATCTTATACAATTTATTATATTATTAATTAATTAATTAATATTCCTATAATATTTAATGGCAATTGTAATTATATTTCATCTGAAATATTACAAACTTGTCACCTTTACAATAAATTATTTAAATTCATTTTCGTGCAAGCACAAATTCAGTAGCTACGAATAAGCTTATACAATTTATTATATTATTAATTAATTATTCAATCAATGACTCAATTATATTAATCCTTACACAATATTTTTGATGTGTTCTTATACTGAAAATATGTATTACTATTCAAGGTATAACCTGAGGTGGTTGAAGGTGGTCGGAGGTGGACGAGGAGGAGGACGAGGATTTGTGCTGGGTGAGTAAAACACTTTTATAATATTTGATGGCAATTGTAATTATATTTCATCTGTAATATTAAAAACTTGTCACGTTTACAATAAATTATTTCAATTCATTTTTCGTGCAAGCACATATTCAGTAGCTATGAATAATCTTATACAATTTATTATATTATTAATTAATTAATTAATATTCTTATAATATTTAATGGCAATTGTAATTATATTTCATCTGAAATATTACAAACTTGTCACGTTTACAATAAATTATTTCAATTCATTTTTCGTGCAAGCACATATTCAGTAGCTATGAATAATCTTATACAATTTATTATATTATTAATTAATTAATTAATATTTTTATAATATTTAATGGCAATTGTAATTATATTTCATCTGAAATATTATAAACTTGTCACGTTTACAATAAATTATTTCAATTCGTTTTTCGTGCAAGCACATATTCAGTAGCTATGAATAATCTTATACAATTCATTACATTATTAATTAATTGATTAATTACATTAATCCTTACACAATATTTTTGATGTGTTCCTATACTAAAAATATTCATTACTATTCCAGGTATTACCCGAGGTGGTCGGAGGTGGACGAGGAGGAGGACGAGCTGGACGAGGAGGAGGACCAGGTGGACGAGGAGGAGGACGAGCTGGACGAGGAGGAGGCAGGGTGGGTCGTGGGAGAGGACCTCTCCTCTCCTCTCCTCAGAGGAGGGGAGGGGGAGGGGCAGGGAAGGGGGCGAGGCGGGCGGGGAGGGGGAAGGGAAGGGAAGGGAAGGGAAGGGAAGGGAAGGGAAGGGGCCGGGGAGGGGGAGGGAGGGAGGTCGGGCGGGAGGGCGGGAGGGAGGGAGGGCGGGCGGGAGGGAGGGAGGGAGGGAGGGAGGGAGGGAGGGAGGGAGGGAGGGAGGGAGGGAGGGCGGTAGAGGGAAGGGGCGGGCGTGTTCTGCTCTAGTAACTCTAACGGGCTCGCATCGACATCCGTCCTCCACTCCCTCCCTCCCTCCCTCCCGCCCTCCCTCCCTCCCACCCTCCCTCCCGCCCGACCTCCCTCCCGCCCTCCCGCCCTCCCGCCCTCCCTCCCTCCCGCCCTCCCTCCCGCCCGACCTCCCTCCCTCCCCCTCCCCGCCACCCTCCCCTTCCCTTCCCGTCCCTTCCCTTCCCCCTCCCCGCCCACCTCTCCCCCTTCCCTGCCCCTCCCCCTCCCCTCCTCTGAGGAGAGGAGAGGTCCTCTCCCACGACCCACCCTGCCTCCTCCTCGTCCACCTCGTCCTCCTCCTCGTCCACCTGGTGCTCCTCCTCGTCCAGCTCGTCCTCCTCCTCGTCCACCTCCGACCACCTCGGGTAATACCTGGAATAGTAATGAATATTTTAGTATAGGAACACATCAAAAATATTGTGTAAGGATTAATGTAATTAATCAATTAATTAATAATGTAATAAATTGTATAAGATTATTCATAGCTACTGAATATGTGCTTGCACGAAAAATGAATTGAAACAATTTATTGTAAACGTGACAAGTTTGTAATATTTCAGATGAAATATAATTACAATTGCCATTAAATATTATAAGAATATTAATTAATTAATTAATAATATAATAAATTGTATAAGATTATTCATAGCTACTGAATATGTGCTTGCACGAAAAATGAATTGAAATAATTTATTGTAAACGTGACAAGTTTGTAATATTTCAGATGAAATATAATTACAATTGCCATCAAATATTATCAAAGTGTTTTACTCACCCAGCACAAATCCTCGTCCTCCTCGTCCACCTCCGACCACCTTCAACCACCTCAGGTTATACCTTGAATAGTAATAAATATTTTCAGTACAAGAACACATCGAAAATATTGTGTAAGGATTAATATAATTGAGTCATTGATTAAATAATTAATTAATAATATAATAAATTGTATAAGCTTATTCGTAGCTACTGAATTTGTGCTTGCACGAAAAATGAATTGAAATAATTTATTGTAAAGGTGACAAGTTTGTAATATTTCAGATGAAATATAATTACAATTGCCATGAAATATTATAAAAGTGTTTTACTCACCGAGCACAAATCCTCGTCCCCCTCCTCCTGAATCACCGAGATTACCCGCAACCACCCCTAACTACCTCCAACGAAAACCGCCAACCACCTCGAGTTATACCTCGAATACTAATAAATATTTTCAGCGTGAGAACAAATCAAAAATAATGTGTAAGGTTTGATATAATTTTTTTATCGACATATTTTACCAAAAAGATTATGAGAAGATTGTAAAGTTATAGAAATTCTATTAGCGGACTGACAGCTACCGAATTTGGGCTTGCGCGAAAAATGAATTGAAATAATTTATTGTAAAGGTGACAAGTTTGTAATATTTCAGATGAAATATAATTACAATTGCCATGAAATATTATAAAAGTGTTTTACTCACCGAGCACAAATCCTCGTCCCCCTCCTCCTGAATCACCGAGATTACCCGCAACCACCCCTAACTACCTCCAACGAAAACCGCCAACCACCTCGAGTTATACCTCGAATACTAATAAATATTTTCAGCGTGAGAACAAATCAAAAATAATGTGTAAGGTTTGATATAATTTTTTTATCGACATATTTTACCAAAAAGATTATGAGAAGATTGTAAAGTTATAGAAATTCTATTAGCGCACTGACAGCTACTGGATTTGGGGTTGCGCGAAAAACGAATTGAAATAATTTATTGTAAACATGAACCAGGAACCACGGAGCGCTTATCCTGGAAGTCGAGAAATTTTATTAGCGGACTGACAGCTACCGAATTTGGGGTTGCGCGAAAAACGAATTGAAATAATTTATTGTAAACACGAACCAGGAACCACGGAGCGCTTATCCTGGAAGTCGAGAAATTTTATTAGCGGACTGACAGCTACCGAATTTGGGCTTGCGCGAAAAACGAATTGAAATAATTTATTGTAAACACGAACCAGGAACCACGGAGCGCTTATCCTGGAAGTCGAGAAATTTTATTAGCGGACTGACAGCTACCGAATTTGGGGTTGCGCGAAAAACGAATTGAAATAATTTATTGTAAACATGAACCAGGAACCACGGAGCGCTTATCCTGGAAGTCGAGAAATTTTATTAGCGGACTGACAGCTACCGAATTTGGGGTTGCGCGAAAAACGAATTGAAATAATTTATTGTAAACACGAACCAGGAACCACGGAGCGCTTATCCTGGAAGTCGAGAAATTTTATTAGCGGACTGACAGCTACCGAATTTGGGCTTGCGCGAAAAACGAATTGAAATAATTTATTGTAAACACGAACCAGGAACCACGGAGCGCTTATCCTGGAAGTCGAGAAATTTTATTAGCGGACTGACAGCTACCGAATTTGGGGTTGCGCGAAAAACGAATTGAAATAATTTATTGTAAACATGAACCAGGAACCACGGAGCGCTTATCCTGGAAGTCGAGAAATTTTATTAGCGGCCTGACAGCTACCGAATTTGGGCTTGCGCGAAAAACGAATTGAAATAATTTATTGTAAACATGAACCAGGAACCACGGAGCGCTTATCCTGGAAGTCGAGAAATTTTATTAGCGGACTGACAGCTACCGAATTTGGGGTTGCGCGAAAAACGAATTGAAATAATTTATTGTAAACATGAACCAGGAACCACGGAGCGCTTATCCTGGAAGTCGAGAAATTTTATTAGCGGACTGACAGCTACCGAATTTGGGGTTGCGCGAAAAACGAATTGAAATAATTTATTGTAAACACGAACCAGGAACCACGGAGCGCTTATCCTGGAAGTCGAGAAATTTTATTAGCGGACTGACAGCTACCGAATTTGGGGTTGCGCGAAAAACGATTTGAAATAATTTATTGTAAACACGAACCAGGAACCACGGAGCGCTTATCCTGGAAGTCGAGAAATTTTATTAGCGGACTGACAGCTACCGAATTTGGGCTTGCGCGAAAAACGAATTGAAATAATTTATTGTAAACACGAACCAGGAACCACGGAGCGCTTATCCTGGAAGTCGAGAAATTTTATTAGCGGACTGACAGCTACCGAATTTGGGCTTGCGCGAAAAACGAATTGAAATAATTTATTGTAAACACGAACCAGGAACCACGGAGCGCTTATCCTGGAAGTCGAGAAATTTTATTAGCGGACTGACAGCTACCGAATTTGGGGTTGCGCGAAAAACGAATTGAAATAATTTATTGGAAACATGAACCAGGAACCACGGAGCGCTTATCCTGGAAGTCGAGAAATTTTATTAGCGGACTGACAGCTACCGAATTTGGGCTTGCGCGAAAAACGAATTGAAATAATTTATTGTAAACATGAACCAGGAACAACGGAGCGCTTATCCTGGAAGTCGAGTTTCACCGCGTAGCGGACCCGAAGCGCGGGATCCGGGAGGTTGAGAACCCGGTACTCGAAATACGTAGCGGACCCGAAGCGCGGGATCCGGGAGGTTGAGAACCCGGTACTCGAAATTTGCGGAGCGCGACTCTCATCCGTCCGCTCTACTGCGCGGTTGTTTCCCGACTGAGGAATTCGGCTAGCTGATTTTGAATTGGTGACGTCACTTTCTGAACATCCGACATCCAAACTATGGTTTCGAACTTTGATACTATATATGATGATGTATGATGTACGATGTATGATGTACGATGTATGATATGATGTGTAATGATTTTAGCTTTCACATTTCATACAAGAAATACACACCTTATCTCTCCTGCCGATTCCAGACTCAAGCGGCCAGGCCCTTCGATGGTCAGCCGTTGACTGAAGATATATTCTTCAGTGAACGGGTCGGCTAATAACGCTGCCGTTCTGTGACAGTTGGATGATGAAAAATTTCGCTCGTATCTTTCAAATGTGTGTTAAAATACACTCGAAGTGTTAAGAAGCGTCGTTCTTTCTCTCCCTATCACTTTTCTAAGTCTTTAAATCACTACGCAGCGTTAAATACTGTCTCATATACGCAGCATCCATTTCATCTCGTTCAAAATTAGCGCATCCGTGATGTATTACATTTACTCTGAATGTTTCTCCACACGAACATTTTTCGAAAAAGAAATTCTTCTCTACCCAATGTAGATACTTCACTTGCGACTAGCTAAACCAGCGTTTCGATTCTACGTCTACGAAAATTCAAGATTGAAAGAGCAAACGAAAAGTTGTTGGATTAATTATGAATATTAATATTATGGAATACATGGCGGAGTAGGGGGTAGAGGAGGACGAAGGCGGTCGGAGGCGGTCGGAGGTGGTTAGAGGTGTTCGGAAATGGTAGGAGGTGGTTGGCGCTGGTAGGAGGTGGTAGGGGGTGGCAGGAGGTGTTTGGTTGTGGTCGGAAGTGATCGGCGGTGGTCGCGGTGGTCGAGGACGATGAGGGTTGGGGAGGAGGTGGCGGTCCGGACCGTGGTTGACGAGGAAGACGACGGTGGTCGGAGGTGAGAGGAGGTGGTTGACGGCGGTCGGTGGTGCTTGGCGGTTGTTGCGGTGGTTGGCGGTGGACGCGGTTACGCTTCTTCCCACGGGAATGATCGATCCGATCGACATTTCTAAGTCGCAGTCGACTAGTAGTCTTACGTACTCACTTTGTACCGACTCAATCTCAAGCTTCCATACCGACACTACTTTGGCCACTACGAATGTCGGTGCGAGCCCGTTAGGTAGAATCGATAGAGCAGAACCCTCCTACGTCCCCAGGCCCATCCGGGCCCACTTGCCCGCCGCAAACTGATCACAAAAATTGACGCAGAGTATCCGTCTTTATATTATTCAGTCAACGTAAGTGCTAAATATCCAATCACGTGCTTCATCATACACTTTGCTGCTCGTTTCAAATACAAATTATGAAATAACTTGTCGGATCTGGACAGAAGGACCGAGTTTTCTTTGCGTAAGTGGGATTGCGTAACTTTCAATATTAGTAGAGTTCAGTTATGCGATAAATGAAAATAGAAAGGACGAAATTCATTGGCTTATCAGTCTTTGCGATGCTCACGACTATTCAGCTCTCTGTTCACTTCATGAACAACAAACTGACATTTCACCGAGAAAAAATTCGGCTTTCTGTAACTAACCGTCAACAGAGAGGCTCGATCTTTTATCATATGTTCATAAAAATTTCGTTAAATCAGACAAATGCCGTCGACATAGATAGAATTGACGTCGTCGAATTGGCTCACACGGTTAATATTTCAAGATCGTCGTTCGAAATTGTACCGTCACTTACCCAAAATTAATCCAAAACTCACATGCACTGCTTGGATATATTACATATATATATATATATACACGCATACATATAAACAAATACCACGCAATTCTACCGCTAATAGACTGTAGCCACAGATGTGACGCCTTCTCTTTCGGTTTGCGCAACTTAAAAACTGAATTCTTGAATACTACTTACCTCGTCAGCAATGATAAATTGTCGTATTGATTATCGGGTTGATATTTACTCAATAAGTCGCAGTGATAGTATGATGAATTTTGATGGGACTTAGTGAGCCAAAGCAGCCAAGATTCACTCCTTCCAGAGTCGCATTCAGCACTGGAACTGGAAGTTCCACGGCCAATAGCTTAATATCACACCCATAGTATCTAATACGTATATAATCGTGGATTACAGATTAGTAACTATATTGAATGATGAAGAGGAGATCAAAAACTTTTTTTGGATCAACTTCTGATGAAAATAATTCTCTTACAAGCTATTAAATAACAATGTTTATTCGCGTATATCAAACTATCTTACAGAGCAAAAAAAATTGTGACGTGATCATAAAACCAATGAGGTCTTCATCGAGAATAAGTATTGTGGAATACGGAAATGCTTTACGTGTTAGGAACAGATAAAACTCCAGAAAAGGTTTAAAAGTAATAAGGTTTTCAATAAATCAGTATTAAAAGCTTATCAACGAAGCTAAACGTAGAGTTTACAGATGTTAGTAATAATAATAATAATAATAATAATAATAATAATGATGCATCCATTTTACTAATCAAGTTATAGACTTCGCAATAAGCAAAATTTGCAAAGTTTGAGTACAAAACACTGGATCTACAAAGAGAGAGAGAGTAATATAATAATGTATACCTATGTACGTAACGCTGACAACTGCAAATATAGCATCTTAGTTTATAGTTTTGCAGTTTTATAATTAAATGGTATTAAAGGGTTGTTGTTTAATTAATTATCATAATTAATTTAGCTGTGACATTTTAATTTACATAACTTATTCATCCTATATTTATATCTACAGCGCGCTTAGAACAGCTCACACGTTTACGTCGTGGCATCTTTCATATGATGAACAGGCGTTTAATTAATCTTTTTGATCTTATTCTATGTTTTTTTTTCTTTTAACGAATTTTTGTTCGTCTATTCAGTTATTTATCCAGCTGTGTCATCTAAAGGTGAGTACAAAATAACTTTCAGCTCATCGAACGATCGATTAGACTAAAGTGGAGGGGTTCTAAAATATCACGCACATACAAACCATCGCGATATAATTTTATTTCCCCAGAGGTTTATTATTCCAGCTTTATTACACAATATAGAAACTCGGCGGTGGGTAGAGGTATGAAAAGATCAGTTCAAACCAAATTCGAGCAAACCGTTTTGTACTACGAGATATAGTATCTAGATTATACCCCATCTGTTGCCAATTAAGTTTACAATTCAAACCTCTTCCTACCACATATGGTACGCAGCCATCCTACACCCAGTCGTACGTATATCATTATTATGTAAACCTTAGCAAACAGTTAATAATTAATAATTATTGATAAAACCGCAATGTTTTATTATTATTATTATTATTATTATTATTATTATTATTTTTCATTTAACATATATTTATTTTATTTCATATATATATAAAATTATACTAACTACATCAATATATACATAAAAAGGCAAATGTGAAATACCTGAATGTTTTTTATGTGTTATATTATAAAAATATGCTTTTTATTACGTTTATCAATATAATCGGTACATACTTATGTATTGTAGCAATATATCTGAGCTAATATATTCACATAATCGATTTTTTTTCTTCTTATCATATTATACATTATATTATATTAGTACTTTGTGAACGGACGTCAGTCTCGCGTGCCAATTAAAGCAAAATAATTGCCTGTGTTGATGTTTATATTTAGAGAAAAACAAGTATTATTATATTATTGTTATTAATATTATTATTAATATTATTGTTATTTGTTTTACATCTTTCATTATCCAGGCAACACCTCAAGCATTTGCCTTTTATCAAACAACCATAATTTCTTATATTTATAATAACTGCATATAAATGCATTAATATGCATTCGATGCAACTTTAAATAATTATTATACGAATATTTCAAGTCTTGTACTTGAACAAAATTACACACATTACGTTTCATAAAGTAATGGGCATAATTTTAATTTATTTTCGTTACTTTTAAACTCGCGGTGAGTTTACTGAAGTCAATTACATTTTTCCATCTATCCGAAGAACATACTGTAGTTTCGAATATGTATACTATTCGTAGATCATTTTATTCGCATAAAACTATAAGCTTTCTTGTATTTAATATACAATCAAAGTATTCTCATAATCTAAACTTCTAAAGACAATCTCGTTAGTGTCGTTCTTTCATTGTAGAAAAGAAAATCACATCTCTTTATCAAGCATACAAACAAGACCATTTGGGAATCAATAGAACCTTGATAAAATAATGTCTCGGGTCATTGATCAATAAATTTGACTTATCCAGGTTACTTCAAGTTTTTTGCAATTATATTTTACTTTTTGTAAATTTTTGAATTAATGATCTGTCGATATCAAATACTTTACAACACCTTTCCGAACTAGTCGAAAAGATGAATTTGAAAGGGAAAAAATTCGATAATATGAGCGCTTGTTTTCATAAACTAAGACATAAAGAAGAAATCGCAGGCTAATTTGTACGTCTGATCCTTTCGACTCGACAGTTTTATCTGGATACCATTCTCGCGGCAGTATTTACAGAAGATATTGATTAAAATCATTCTACCAATTTAATTCGTTGTTTGTAAGGGTATTCGCAACGTGATAAACAGTGTGAGGTGGCGTACTTCATTTCACAATCTTTATCATCTGCTGAATTTGATAAAACACGTATATATCGATAGGTATGTATATACCTACATGTATCAATATTTTCAGTGGCCACAGATTTTAACAATTACACAGTCAAGTTTCTGTTTTCATTGTGTTCAATCACTTGGTAAGAACATCTTGTATCTTTAAATTCGCTTATAGTCTCTAGAAAATTCACTCTTTGTGTTCTGGATCTGGTTTGCTTTTCGGTTCTATAGCCGAATTGTGAGGATGATGGTTATTTGTTTGATTTCTGGGCACCAAAAGAACGTTTCCATCCGCTGACTGTTGAAGGCTGTACTCGTAAGGATGATACTGATTGCCATCTGGGTCCCTAAGGGACTGGAAGAAAGATAAAAAAAAAAAACTATCGTTAGTTTTGGGACCATAAACAGGAATTTACATACTGTCCGAATGAATTCACTTTATTTTAGTACAAAGCAAAGCTGCATTGAAAATCGGATTCAGATTTTCCCCGCGTAGGTCGATAATCAGTAATAAAACGTTCAATTCACCTGAAAAACGTGACGATACAGTTGGCTGAACTTGTCCTTGACACGCTGCCTTTCTAGGAGCATAAAATCACGTTCTCGAATCAATCGCATTTTCCGATCACGCATCTCTTTGACTTGGTCTGCCAGACTGACAATTTGGTCAAGTTTTCGTTTGCGGCAATTCTGTGCGGCGACTTTGTTCTTTCCACGTCTTCTGATATCGCGTATCAAAGATAACTGTGCCTCACTAAGATCATATTTGCTAAGACGTTCGTTGAATTCGTCCATTGGTAGATTGATAATGTCGTTAACAGGGATCGGTACGTTCAATGCCCTTGCACGTTTCTCATCACGGGTCAAGTGTTCTTCTCCTTCAGACTTGCGAGCTAAAAGTATTTTTTTTTCAACAATTTATACTTGAAAATTCATGCTTAACTCAGCTTGCGAGTAAAAATATTATCAGTAGATTTCTAAACTGTTACTCTACCTTTCTTATCGCGTGACAAGCAGCGATGCATTGAACCAGAGCTTTCGGCTGGCATGTGGTACGTATGGTTGTGCTGGACATGTTCGATAGCTGACCTGCCTGCAAAACAATTAGCGATTGTTTAGAGCTTTTTATTCTGTTGAAAATGGATCATTCACAAAATTTTTTATTCCAGTTCTCCTTCAAGCAATGTTGTTATACTTAATGTTGAAAAAAAAGTATAACTGCTACTTGACTGTTGAGACTTACCAGAATGGTGACGAGAAGAGTCAAGGCTGCAACTGTACTTCATTTCGGATTGAGGACCTGCTGCGCCCTCGATGGGGCCAGAGTAAGCGTTTCCAGGTGCTCCAGCACCCACGCTTTGGCTATCGTTGTATTCATATTTAATTGGGGTTGTTGGATGAGCAGTGGCTCCTAAGGATGAGCCTGTTATGTGAATGATAAAATTACATTAAATTAAGAGCGGAATAAACTCCAAGGTCATGCTGAAACGTCTTTGAGCATGTTACAATAAAGCTTATGCCAATTCTCAAGCAATGATTTGGTAATTAAAAATACATACCAGTGCCTTGTTCCTGGAAGTATCTCTTGGCAAACATCTGGTGTTTTTTCTGAGCTACAGGTGGCATTGCACGTTCAGATTGACATCTCGGAGACGTGCCGTTTCTTCCAGCCGCGGAATAGCTGTAGTCATACGGCATGCGGTATTTGCTGCAATGTATATTACTTCAAACGTCTGGATGAAATATTCGTCCGATTGACAGACTGGTAAAAAGAAGAAGTGTCAGAATTGGAAAGAAGAGTATTATCCACCTGGCATAATCCATCGAGTAATGAGAGTCTGCTTGAGTGTGGCTAGAGTTTGAACCAGTCTCCATCCACTCTCCGTCAGAAAGGGAGGGAACGCGTTCGCTTCCCATGCTGCTGACTGCGCTGTCGCTAGAGGCATCCATCCTTTCGTCGGTGACTCCACCAAGGGTTGTCACACCAGGAGTACCTGTCGCTGCACCTCCAGCTGACTGCACTCCAGGCAATGCGGCGGCTCCAGTTGGTCCCGAGGCGTTGTTGCTGTTGTGGTCCAACATTCGCATTGTGTACATGCCTGGAAAAAATACGAAAGAAAAATTAAATCACTAGTTCCGCAGTGCAGAGTTGTACAGCGAAAAGTGGGAGGAGACGGTTAAGCATTGTTGAACCCAAAGAAAGTGAAATTTTCTTACAACGCAATGCAAGATATTTATCCTGCAACGTTCTCCAATATTTTAACAGAATTTAAAATTCTTCATCAATGGCAGAGATAAATCTTTCAGGCACCTTTGCTGAAATGATTGTATAAAACTAGTTCGAGCGATTTAAATGGAGTAGCTGTAGTGGAACAAAAGGCATTTGCTCAATGTAATACTAATTATACGTATCTATGTCAATCTTTATGTGGCAAAGATGGTACAATTTAAATGCATACAGTTGAAAATATTTATATCGCTATGAGATTTTAAACAAGATTACAGATACGGACCACCAAATGGATGAAAATTTGGGCGATGAAATTCCTCCTGATTTTATTGTAGGCGATATATTTATTGTTGTCAAAATTAATTAGCGCGATTACTCACTTATTTGATATAACGGAGATAAAAAAAAAAAAAATTTTGCGAACTTTCGATAAAATTTTGCTGATTCAGGTTGAATTTCAGAAACTTGCTATGTTCACTAAGCGTGGACAAATTACGCGTTCGAAAGATCGCCGCGATAGTGATATGAAAAATATTTAATACGCGATAACATTGAAAGCTAATGCAACCGCCGCTAATAGTATTTTTATAACATTACAAAGTACTTTGGTAAACGTAAATACCGGTTACCGAAACGGTTACCGCAAACCAAGTGAATGAATCCTACATCGTATGAGGATGACGAGACGTTAATTAAATAAAAAAAAAAACTCCATTTCTACACGCGTTGCATTCCAGTCGAACAGATCAGTCATTGAGTCAACCGTAAATTTTGTAATAGCAGAGAAAAAAAAATGGCGGCCGCCAGATTACAACACATCTTTGATTGTTTAGCAATAGTGTATATAGTCTGTATATAGTCACGTTCGTATGTGCATACCTATATACATACACACATGCGACACATGTATCGAGAATTGAAAGTGCGTGGATGTTTTAAGAGATAACGACATTCCACTGGAATGATACATATCGCATCGCCTTCCGTCCGATCGCTGGTGAAATAAAAAATTCCATACAGGTTGTACGTATTTGTTTTGTTAGTTTTTTTGTTGTTGTTTTTTTCGGGGAATGAAAGACGCTGACAACAATCGCAGCGTTATTGAAAATTTCAATTTTGAATACGTAAACAATTAAATAATGAATAAATGAAAACACGCCGCTGAAAGAAACATGCACTAAACATATGACAGAAAACAACTTTCGAGGCCTGAGTGAATGAGCCGACGCCTCGACAGCTCATATATGTATATATGTACATACATATACACGTATATGCCTAAGGCGAAATATATTTATTATAGCGACGTTCTTTGCTCTCGTGTGGAAGTATAGGTATAAACATGCTCGCATACATACATTATAGGCATACGCTCTTTTTTGTATATGCATACAGCACGAGTGATGGAACATAGGTATGCATATAAGGTATATAAGGTATATAAGTATAACGTGACGCAGGGGCTAAAATTATTCTTCTTCCGACGAGTAATAAAGTTTTATAGCACTACATACTTTCAATCAAATTCTTTATTTTTTCGCTCCCCCCCCCCCCCCCCCCATCGTCAACAGCGACAAGTCTGTCACAGTGTCTCACGTAGTTTTATCATCGTTGAATATTTCTTCACGTGCCGACCGACCATTGACTCGAAAACTTACGGTCACAGATATACTTTCAAGGGACACGTATTGCAGATACGCGCGTGAAATGATTTGACGATGACTACGACCGTGTGGTTTTGATGATTCGGAGACTCTGTCTTACCCGCTCTGGCTCATGCCACGTAAACGCGTTACACCGTTTCCGGCTTTACAAAAATAACTCCTCGAGGGCATTGCAAGTCATCGTGCGTGACTTTCAAAAATTTACAAAACGATACACGTCTGAATACATGGATTGTGTCTACGCGTGTACGTACTACGACGCTGCTTGTGTCGCCGAGCGTTTCTTCGTTTACTTTCGACCTAATTAGCATGCATTATATACCTAGAGCATGTGCGCGGAGGCAACGAACGTACGTCCTCCGGGTGAATTTTTTTTCACTACGATTTAACGAAAGGAGGAGATTCTCTACCCGGCTAAACTATGTAGTGATATTGTATACTGTAAGTAGGCTTGAAAAAATCGGTGATGCATCTATGACGTATATATATATATATATATATATATAAAAGTATGCCGATGGCGGAAAAAATGTTTGAAGGAACGACGGGCGCTGTAAAGTAATAGCCCGGGGGATGAATGGGATAACGATTTTAGAACGTAGTACGTTAGTTTTAAAGTACCTAATATACCTACTCGGTGAGTAAACAATGACTCCCATGGTCGCCATTCACGCTTCCTGAGAAGCGACAGCCTTCCGATATTATTTATATTGACGAATTTTAACGTCGTAATCCTCTAAATAATTGTCACAAGTTCTTAAAAGACACACCCGTGTCAAGTAGTTTATACGCGTATAATAATTTTTAGTGTCCACGATCAATAATGATCGATGATATTAATCGCCCAATATGGGTGACTCGATATATTACACACACTAGCACCTACAACAATGCAGATTAATATACAACCGACTCGGTATGACTGAGATTCGAAAAGTTAGGGAGTGAGAGATAGAGAGAGAGATACGTGGTAGGTAAAAATGAGGCAGAGTAGATAGGCGAGAAACTGGAGTGGTGAACAACAGCCGCAACAGAAATATTCTCCCTGCAGCGTTCGAGATAGAGCAACGGTTTGGGTGTTTTTAAAAATTTTTTTCCTCTTCCAAGTTTCAAGTTTCCTCCGCCGTCCAGGTACTAAATCTCGAGTATCTTCGCCGTGTAGTAAATGCTGTAGTGTGTGTACCGATACATATTTCCCAACAGTCGATATAACCGCTGTTGTATTTATGACGTTCCTTTATAAAATATCCAGCAACGATTATTCTCGGTGTCTCCAATATAAACAGCGAGTCGGTCGTCTCCTCGTGTGACGTGACTTCGCATATCAACGTAACTCCACCTCTCGACTGGCGCAGTGTTGTTGAGTCGCCGTCGAGGTTTCGGAAGCGACGATGTTGTTTGTTCCCAGAGTCTGTTTCGTTAAATTATTATCGTTCGTTCCTCATATCATAATTTCTCGCAATAATCTCTCCGATGTCAACACACGAAATCGCAGGCAAAGCGAATTTTTCCACGATCGTTATACACGTGAGCACTGGTACAAAGCTGTGAAAATGATCCTGGACTACCGCGTCCTACTCGCCGCCTCCCGTAGCGTACCCGTGCACTTGGCAATAATTGCGAATAATATTATTTTAAGAAGAATCCAAGAATACGCATGTGAGACCCGTCCGCGGCGCGAGCGAGTGCGTTAATCGCGTAATCGCGCAATCGCGAAGAGCGGTCGGTCTCGAGTTATTCGTGACTTGCCCCCGTAACGTCGCGAGCTCTAATGAAACGAATTCGAGGCACTCCGCGAGTCCTCGGCCAGTTAGACGCACACACGATTTTCTTCTCTCCCCGGAGTGATTCTGCCGCGGTCGCGCGCCGATAACGTTCGCGTATAGTATAACACAGCGACGCCTCTCTTGTCCCCGCGTATGTGCCAAGTGGGGAAAAAAAATGCACTTGCCATATAATACACGTACATACGTACATACGTCGTGCTTTACCGATAAGACGATTAATATACGGCTCCGCGTCACTTCGCCGCCGCACCCACGAGCCAGACTTTAACCGAGTAATTTAATCGTTCTTTCTTGCGGCGGGCCGCAGCGCGAAACTTTTACGGAGATTCTTTTTTCAACGATACATCAACCGGTCGGAATATCTGCGGGTGCGGTGTTATAAAATTACCTACCGTATGCATGCTTTCGACGCGCGCGCGACTTTACGATCTTGTCTTTTTTTTTTTTTCTTCCAACACGCGTCGCCAAGTATAATTTCGCGGCAATATCGCCCCATGATTCGAACACGATCGCACCTATGTGTATACGTATATATACGCGACGTGCGAGTTGCGAATGTTTCCAATAGGGGAACACGTAGCTCGATCTATTTGATCAGAGAATCAGCAGGCGAGAGATATAAATCCTTACGTAACCGAAGATCAAGACGCCGGCCGCTTTCGGGGAGAACTGACATGACGGTGTCTCGGAAACGTCATTCGATGCGGTTCACTTCGGTCTTGGACTATTTTCTTTTTTTCCACGTCCCTTCTTTCCTCAGGCTGCAATCGTCAGAATTCCCGATTGATAAAATGTTGTTCCATCCGGCGTGTTTTATTTCGCATGCCTTATTTCGCGCTACTCAATCTCGATTTCATTCGTTTCAAACATTTCTCATGCATACGAGTATAAGAAACATCGTGCAGTGATATTTTATACTTTTCTTCTTCTCTGTTTCTATACTCGCACCTCTTTACGACTAGGTTTGTTTCAAAGTGTATACATACATTGGTATTCTTATTAACAGAAAAACGTACCGGTTGACTATCGTGCCTTGCCTGTATAAAAATACACCGGAGCACTCGTATCTGGGTAGGAAGAACACGAACGGCTGAACGAAAATTAGCGCTCAAGAGCACAGAAGGCTATCTCTCTAGTTTTTATTTTTTATTTCAGTATTTCAGGTTTATTCGTTCACTGATATTAGTCACAACGAGGAAATTGTAATATAATACGGACCGGTCGAAAACAAATTATACATATCTACGGACTTTCAGTTTTCGGTATTTCAGAACAGGCATTAATCCTTCCTCGAAGCAATGTACCTCGAAATTTAACACGAATATCGATCATCAAATCCTCCGTTTTATCGAAATATGTTCATATAATTCGCTTGTCAACCGTACTATACGGAGGTTGGTAAAAAAAAGAAGAGTTATTTCCGTTGCAATTAGTTACAGGTTTTCTTACAAAACTTATACAATAATTGGGAAATTATTATGCTTTTTTCACAATACATGTTCCTAGACATTAGCTGGTCGCGCATATAATGTAAAATTTTCCATGCTGATTCTGATCATGATACCGACGTGATTGTTATCCCTTTATGCGACCATTCCTATGATACGGAACGATTAATTTACCGTGTACAAAATATACAATACACATATCTATATCAATTTCTTTTAATATTTTACTACGAAACATGCGTCGTGCATCACGTACCACGTACGCATCTCTATACACATAAATGTGTATGTATAATATTATTCAGGCTGAGAATAGGAGGAGCAGTAGCAGCCCGTCACTGGGTATTAAACTGTTTACACTCGAGACGTATGGTTTTATCTTATCGTCACATGTAGCAACGTGACACTGATAAGGGTCTTTTACGCTTTTTAGCAATCATCATCGGCATGCAGAATAATTTCATTTCACTTGAATTTTTCTTCTTTTTTTCTTCCACGCAATCGTTAAGTCGTCTACCTTGGATCACAATACATATTTTTATGAATATTTTTCACATAGTACGCTCAGTCTACAGAAATTCATCCGGAGGAGGCAGAAGTATGATTTAATTAATAATATTATTTATTTTACACAGGAAAATGATGAATTAAAATAAACCGTGGGGTTTTCCAAAAACATGAGACGATATTGAGCAAAGGAAATCTGACCGAGATCAATCGATATTAAATTTTCGTCAGCGGCAAAAGTATAAAGGACGGTATTTAATTCGATTCCAACCTTATGCAGCCTTGCGGTCTCTCAAAGTGCCGAGGTCTACGATACGTGTAATGTATATAGTAAGTCTCTGATAGCGTCACCTATATGTATACTTTTGTTATTCGTCTTAATCATTTTCAAGGGCTGTTATCTTCTTCACATCCGGATCACTTCGGTATCAAGCCGACAATGAGCAGGTATTCGCGTTGCTTCTTTTTCCCCCGGTTTCATTCACAGCAACATATGATAAATCCGCACACATAACTACATGTTATATTGCAAAAAAAGAATCTTTTTATACTCCATGATGTGATTATTGAAAAAATAGTACAGGTCCCGGGATTTGTACGTATTTAATTATTATTACGATGATATTTTTCAGTTGCTTCAATGTGAATTTTTAGTCGCACAATACCGCGATACTTGTAATATTTAACAGTGAGTAAAATCGTTTCACGCACGTATTGATGTCGTATTATGTAACTGAAAAAAATTTTGCATGAAAATAGAGAAATTTAAATTCAACGCCGTTACAGAAACCTGCGGTACTGTCTAGATTTGAGATAAGAAGTAATATTTCACCCGACAGTAATAAGTGAATTAATTATAATTTTGATAAATATCATTTGATTATTTGACTAGAGAATCGCGTGCAAAATGTTTTGCGTCACCGTTACATTTTCGCCCGAGTGATTTCTGATTATACGTCAACATTGTGCATACACGTGCGGCGAATCACGTAGGTACATGAATATATCTCGTATATAATATCAGCTGAGTCATACATCGAGAGAGGACTTTGCAGCGCAGAGTGATCTGTGATACGCCTAAGGATTAATCTGTGCCTATTAAAGAATTTCTGCCTTACACGTACGTCGTCTAATTAAAACAGTTTTCAATCCGCGTGAATATGCAACAATAATCGATTCTCAATCGGTTAAAAATCCATGCAACAAACGGTGCAGTCCATATTTAGAATTGTTAGGTTTCAACCGATATAAAAAAAATAGTTGCCTTTCGAATTTCTGTTCGGTGTAAAAAATTCTCACGATTCCCCGATAAATGATGGATTTTTAAGCAGGAAAATCTAAAATGACAGAAGTAGGTATACTTTCGATTTCGACTCACGGACAAAGATGGTACAAGCTGCGCAGGATTCGTAGCTTCTCGACAAGTATCGTACACGGCACTTGTCTTGCTTACTTATGTACATATAGTCAGATGTTGTGCGTGCATTTACAATATGGTCATAAGTGATCGCAAACAACGGGTAACCTCATTTGCGTATACGATGGCGATAAACAAATATTTGAATATAAATCTGTACGAAGACGTCAAGACGGAGTGGTCGGGTAAGGTTGGGAGGACCGGAGAAAAATAACGATAATGTCTGGTCTGAAAATTGAATCAAATTAATGTAGTATTATGCAGTTCACCTAGCGGTGGGAAGAAATCTCGTTGCAAAAATTGATACGTTTTGCATAGAATGTAAGGGGGTACGGTCGATTGTAAAAAGAAACATAGTATACGTGTATAACAGAGCGGAATTGTACGAAGATAGATAAGGCAAGAAACTGAGATGACGGTCTGACGGTAGGTATAAAGGGAACTGAAAGAGAAGAACTTGGTCGGAGGTTCGGTGTTTCACTGCGGCAGATAACACGCGGTCGGAACTCGATATTCAAGGTGGTTTTCGCTTACTCCGCGTCTTTGGCTGCACAACGCTGCAGTGACGGATTACCGGGAACCGGAATCATCGGCTAATCAGAAATTCGTTGCAATTAATTCTTTTCTCGAGCAACGTACCGTACACGTGTACGTATAAAGACACGCAAAGCGCGCTTGCGTCGTTTTCCCTTGACGAAGATACCGCTAAAATAATGAGTTCCGTTCAATGCCGAGGCACGTTTCGACGGCTGACGAACAATCGCAGATTACACGTTTACGGACGATAATCTTTGCCGCTTTTCCATAATATTCACACACGGCAGGCACACTGCTGCGCAATTTTCACCATGTGAAAAATAAACCGTGGTTTTACGTGCGCGCGTGTAGGTGCTACGCGAGCACGTGAACGACGTTTACACATTGATATACGGCATATTACGGATCGCCACGTTGAGGTATCCGTGTAACATACGTCAAGATGTTTATTTGTCGATATCGATGGCATATATGATACATACAACCAGTCAGAGAGTCACGTTGAAACGACAAAAGATCAAAACTGTCGGATTATTTATCACCTACGTGACTCACGTGACTAGAATCAGGGTGCACATTATACACGACTGTATTAGGAATGTGAAAAAATAACCTTGACGAGGGAGAAAAAACGAAATAAAATCTCGCTGAAAGGAGTCGCTGTTGCTGGATGCGTGAAAAATAATCGGCTCCTTTGGTTCCTTTGGAATAATTTCACATCGTGTCTTTCTGCTCTCTTGTTTCATCTCCTATTCTAAGGTTACGACGATACGCTTTGCAAAACGATATGTGTAATAAGGTACATATACATTGAAGCTGAAGCTGAAGCTGACGGTGAAACCCGAAGTGAGGCGAGGCGATTCGAGGAAGTTGGCGGGCTTTTTGCTACAACGTGATGTACGTGCAACTTGTATATGCAGGCGGTAACTATGACGTATTGCGTATGTATACTCCAGCAACGTGTGACACGCAAGCTCTTTGTGAACGGATCATGTCACGTGACGCCGAATAAAACCACGCGACTCGTACGCTCAACTCGACTCAACTCAACGAAAGAAACCAGATTTCTGAGTCAGTCTCATCGTCGGGCAGCCAGCAGCGTAGCTTAAATGACTCTTAGGCCGCGTTTACCCGTCTCAAATAATATATTATAATATATGATAATATGCAAGTACGTATGATATTTGCACGTCTTCGTAGGCTTGCCGAAAACTGCGTTCAACTGTATAATAATATGCATAAGCAGGTAAAATGAAATAACGCTTCGGCGATAACAATTAGCCTATTGGCGGAATGAGAATCGTACGATCGAGACGAGAATCGAGTTACAATAATTGCACGTAGTTAATTTCCCTCCCCCCACTTCACCGATTCCCGTCCACGTTGCTGCGGTGTCCTGTTCTCACGCGCTATTTTCGTCGTTTATACTTACTATTCTTTTTTTTTTTCCCCCTCAACCACCGCCGGCGAAATTTCGTGATCGTCACTGAAAGTCTGCTGACGTTTGTTAGTTATTAGTCGTGGAGTAGGAGGAAGAGAAGGAGAGAGAGAAAGAAAGAAGGGAAAAAAAAACCCCGTTCGTAGACAAATTCTTGTGTCGTACGACGCGTGACGCAACGTGTGTAACCCGAGTAGCTTGTGTCTCTATGGGTCTTACGATGTAAATACGAAGCTAGACACTTACGTGTATTAATCGTACTTACGTCCCACCGACGCCCTGAATATACCCAACCATGAAGACTCGCGTGATTCGAATGAAAATACCGATCCAAGTGTATATCCGTCGATACGTGTATTATAATACGCGTATGTATGTCGTTTATTAGTTGTCTCGATGATATCCGGTCTTGAGTGAGAAGTAAAGAAATTGCCCGAGAGAAGTGAAACCTGCTGCTAATTAGTTGTAGTTATAGAGATAAATTATTAGTGTTTATTTTTCTTTTGCATTCAAGAAGAAATAATAATTGGTAATAGCAAGGATGCGGGTATGATCTGAAATGAAAAATATGGTAGCGTTGCGAAAAATTAGGGATAGACAAGCATAGGCAGCGTTACGAGAATTCAGCAGCATCGTTTCTGCGTCGTTTCTAACCCTCCACCCCTAATCATTCCCCTAAGGCGGTCGTAATTGTTGCCCCCTCAAGAAAGATGTTTGACTTAAAAAATTGAATCAGCGTGGAGTAAGCTTATTAATTTAACGTGACGACGTACATTGTATACGTCAGCAAAACGCTAATCGTCGCAGGTGGAATTGTCTCGTACCCCATTCGGTTTCCATTCATTCCTTTATCTATCCCACCCACCATCGTCAATTGGCATTGACAAACGACGATTGAATCGAAACAACTGTATCAACTGTACATTTTATGAATGATAAAGTACAGTCGGTATAAATATTTTTCCACGCGCTCATCAGGTACAACTGATTGCGTGTGGCTAAAAACAGCAGCGATCAACGATTAACCTGTTGCCTGCATACATATACATATACGTACATACATACGTTATATCTTACCGTTGGTTCCATTGAAGGCGGTAGACATATCCAGCCCCATACTTTCATGTATTATAATACACATACGTGTATATTATTATGGGATAGTAAAAGTCTGACCGGGTTAAATTCACTGTGGATATACCCGTAAATATCATGCTTTGCCACTGTCTCTACGCGTGATGTTATTTATTGGCATGTCGCTTAGAAATTTTATAATAGTAGGATTTCCTTTTCTCGTCTTGATGGCATATACCTGAGCTTCTTTGTAGTACGGTTAAACAATACAAATGTTTTTCACACTTGAGTTTTGACATGATAATGCATTCTTTCACCATCGTTATATAAGCGTATTATACAAATGATCTGCAGTTTTTACAATCATCCGTTGTTACAATCCGTGATTAACTCGTTACGACGACGAACGACGCGATGTTTTTATTAGTCGGATCACATCCCCGGTTAATATGATTATAAACGTTTGATACGAATGTACACTGTGTCGATGGAAACGTATAGACGCGCCTGCGTAATTTATGTACTGTAAACACCTAATCGTTCTCGATATCTTGAGCAATTAACGACGGCATTTATTACGCTAGGAAAATCGTCAAAGATGGCGAATTTTTTTCTAGGCACAAAATAATTAGGTAAATTTACAATCAGAAGACGATTGATCTAGAATTGTACATTACGTATGTACGTAATGTGAACTATACACGTATATATAATGCGTGGGTGAATAATCACTCGGTATCATAGCTCTTCAAAGTTCAATCATTCTGTTCTCATTTTCAGCTTATCTTGCAAGCGACAGCGCTATAAACTGACTCGGTTGATTCTAACAAATACGTTATTTTGTATCCACCTTTTTTTTACGTACGTTTTATACGCTGCAGAAATAGCATCTAATTTATGCGGCGATAAAGAAAAATGGAATAGTCATATGTACATATATATGTACCAACGTATGCATAATTCTAGAGTTCACGCTGCATGTGCTTTGACCTCTGGAATTACAGAAGCAGTTACATACGATTTATTATACAATGTATTGTATTTAAACGAAATTCAGTCAGGAATTTCTGCCCGACGCACGATACGCGAGTCACTTAATAATCTTTCTTGTAAACACTCGATTTTATTATACATATATTCACCGACAAGCATTTGAATATCTGTTAATGCACGAGTATTCCTTGTTTTAATTATTTTTTTCCGGCTTGTGTATGACGGGGCGAAAACTCCCAAGGGTCCAGTCTTTGCAACCGCGTCAATGTACCGTGTATTATGTACACATACATACGTCTGAGGTATTCCCAGACGTCGTGATGATGAAAAAAGTTATCGCGAGATTTTATTACGGGTGCTTATCTTCATTGCTCCAGAAAAGGTTAAGCTGAAATTATGGCAAAATCTTGAGGAAATAAAAGAGAAGGAAAAATATAATGATAATGCCGAATATATTGAACGAAACTGTCGACTGTTTATATTTATATAAATGTGCGAAGTACTATTCTGTAACTAATTAATGAATCCAGATTGTGATAACATCTAATCTTGTTATCAGGTAATAGATATAAGTGACGGGGTTAAGGGGAGGAAACTTGCAACTTGTTTCACCGCTAGTCGAAAAGTCAGGGACTGCAAACTGTAAACGTATAACTGTCGTGAAAAAAGATCAATGCACGATGCATTCGCCAAGTGCATAGCGATAAGACTGCAGTTGACGAGTTTTTGCAACGTATCGCATCGAGTTAATGAAATGAGAGAGAGAGAGAGGGAGAGAATATGAAGTTTACGAGGAAATAATCAGTGCCCATAATTTATCACGAGAAAAATAATAGATCTTTCGAAACATCAACGGCGGTTATACAGCGCCGTTAATACGTAGAGGATATTATACGTAAATTTTTATTTGAGTATACGTGGAGTGTACGCATTTATGTACCTACAATATTTGGCGGATGTGGATTATAAGTTCCGAGTAACGAATCACGGGGTAAGTTGATCCAACTGATTGTAAAACTACGGTAAACGCCGTAAAAGCTATCAGTATAATAATGTCCTTGAAGGAAATTAAAAAAACATTTATTTTCGACGAGATTTTGTTGAAGATTATAATCCGGAGAAACTGTACGATATAAGTATAAATAAATTTATAGCATATATAGATGGCGAAACTGCGCGGAATTTGTATGTATATTTCTGAGAGATGTCTGAAAAAGGCGATCAATGTTGGTGTACGTAATTCAACGTTTTCAATCGACTCTCTTTCGAAGTGTAATCGGCCAAGAGTTTCGCTGATAAGTCGTTAAAATTTTTGTCACAGAGTAATTCTACGTCATCGATCATGCAAGCAGGCAACTATTCGTATTACACTTATTGTTAATTCTGCACGATGATACCTACGTGTGAATGATCGGGTGGAACCGGAGATCTCGATACGATTACGCAATATCAATTGCAGAAATTAGGGTCACTGATTATCGCGATTAAGCGAACGATACAGAATTAGCCAGAGCCGATCGTTGAGCGGTATCGTGTTCCGTTACAATTCAATAACGAACGTCGTTTCTATTTCTTGAAAGTAAGCGAAGGGCGAAAAAAAAACGCCGACGGAGGTTTAGCTTCATGGTAAATTAACAAAGGGAAATATTCGGAGGGTCTGCGGAGCCTTGGACAGATTCCGCACGGCCAGAGCCAACTTTTGTATACCCTCCCAACTGCCCTTCAAGAGGCACTTCGCATCCCAATCTGTACGCATGCACATCGCAATGCCAGAAACCGAAGGAACGTATATTTATATGGGTGCCTGGAAGCAGACCGAGAAACGCAGAGCACGGTTTCACTTTCAAGTGGCTGATGGGACGGACACGCTTTGTTTAAAAATCCCAAGTAAGTACATAAACCGTAGTTTTCCCATAACCCAAACACTGAATGATTTTCGCTATGCCCTGCAGTGGACGGTAGATAAGGAGAAAAGAAAACGTTCCTTCTTTGGTTCCTCCATGTTGTTATTATTACCATACCGTACTTCTCTTCAACTTCCGGCAATAAAAAGGCCTGCTTATACGGGTTTGAAATTCTGCCGTTACTTTTTACGACGCAGTTGGTTGAATTTTTTGATAATTTAGTTTACTGTACAAGTGGGTGCCAATAATCCTACCCAGATTATACATACGGACACTGGTTGACCGAAGCCTAAAAGATAGCACACATGTCTTCGGACGATATCTTGGATGTATTTTTTTTTTTTTTATTTATTATTCTTTAAATATTTCTCAGTCTTCATTTGCTTCTTCTTCTTCTTCAGTTCCTTACTTTTCTTCTCGTGTAAACGAATACACGCGCGTAGCTGAATAAGACGAACGAGATTTTGCGACACGTTTTTAACAAACACCGCAATTGCGGTAATAAAGTGTGAATGCTAAAACGTGGGAATTAAGTTTATCGATGGTTGAACGATTTTGCATAGAATTCTGTGTCACCCACGATCAACCTTGTGTGCAACACTAAAAATAACGAAGCGTTATCGAGTAAGCCGCGACTTTGGTTGGTTCATTGCGCACTTTATCATCATTCGCCTCATGTTTGTAAAAATTATTCTCCTGCAAACGTGAGTATAAAGTAATTAGAATTCCCGGGTTAAAATACGCTTATGATTTTAAGCACAGAGTGCAACGGTAAAATGCGTTTTTTGTGATTCTATTAGATTGATGGCCATTTACTCAATTGTTAAGATCGATGATACGCTGATTAAACTGGGGATGCGAAGATGTTAGTTCGACACCAAATTTCAACTTTTTACATCGAACATAGCGATCCTGTTAATGAAGTCACCGCCCGCGTTCACCACTTCACCAGTCAACGATGGGACTGCAGTAACAACTCGCGCTCTGTCATTTGGCCAACCGCAAGTAGCGAGTGTGTGCGAAATACTGAATAATTTTAACGTTCCAGGCGATGAGAGTTTGTGAATACAGTCCGCGCAGTGGAACAATATTTTAACTATAGATCTACCTATGCGTGAAGGATTCGAAGACCGATCGGTGCCGCAATTACATTCATATTCGATTTATAAAAGATACGCAATGTTGCACGACACTACTTATGGTTGACAGCTGTTCAAACGATATTATTATACTAATAATATAACGCGTTGTAATAATACATACATGTCGATGACCGAATCAGAAGCTTAATAAACCGGCTGAGACCCTATTTACATATTGAACTTTGAAACAAATTCTCAATATTTTAATAATTTCATGCTGGTACAAATTAACTATCATCGCAAGTATAGAATAGTGTTAAACTAACTAGTTGAAAAATACAGAGCCATTGCCTGCCCTATAAAAAAAATATACGTATTTTCTGATAACGGCGTTGACCGATATCTTACTTCTCATTCTCGCAAAAACATCAGACTGCCAGCAATTGTCACAGTTATGAGAATATGCAAATGGCTAACGCTGTGCTTGGTGTTCGTTATATAGTAACAACAACAACAACATATTATAGTTTCTCCTTGTTTAAGTATATATATATCGAATGATTTCCCATGCAGTATAATCATAATACGATAATCAGCAACTTTGTATGCAACGTGAGGCTGGTACTCGCAGTTCTCTTGACGTGCTGTAAGCTTCAGCTGAAAAGGTCACGAGGATATCTGTGGTTAAAGATAGCGACAATGTATTGTCGCTTGAAATAATCGCGTAGGCACTTTGAAACGAGAGCTCCAATAACTTCGGCGATATGGGAATAAAAAATACGCGAGAGGAAAAGTGAACATGAGGAGACATATTTTTTTTTCTTTCAGTCAAAGACGCTGCATTCACCCACATTGTTTACAATACCGTAAGCGGCGTATACTTATCGTGTACAGATTTCGAGTAACGACTGTACCTACAATCTTCGCCTTACCGAGACTTTGATGTGGTTACTATTTGCATATGCGCAACATCCCAACAAACATAGAACTGCAAGGACATTGCGGCCTGCGAAGCACATTGTAAAATAGTACTGGCAATGAGTCAGCATTTTATGTATGTACGACAGTACTTCTACTGTTGCCGTGCAGTGCTTCTCATGAAAGATAAAAATATGAATTACTTAATATGACCCTCCCCCACCCCCCGATCCTCCCCCGCCTCCGCCGTCGCTTGCCTCTCCAAAATTAATGGCCCGTTACGAGTTCAGTTAAGGATACCCACACATGATTCTGGGTACATAATCTAGGTTACGTGTGATACGTATTCATACAATATAGACCAATTCGCGTAAAGCTGTTCAAATAATTGTAAACAGATATCGTTCGCTCGTCTCTGCCTATGTTTTCCTCCAGACGCTACGTGAAATTGTGGAAAAACGTTATATCATTCTTTGCATTACGTTGTTTAATCCAGAATTCAAATGCCAATGGAATAGTTTTGGGGCTCACTGTTTCACGCTTATATTACAGATCTTAAATCGTGTGTGAATGTAAATATATCGATAAAAATTGAATGATATATAATGCTCGATTTTATCTTTAACGGTTTAATTTTTTTGTTTTTAGAAAAATTTGCGTGATGTTATACAGAAATAAAGCATAAATTATAAGACAACTGATCCGTAGATCTGAGCTGTTATGAATATTTGACCAAATTTACGAAATTCAAAAACATCCCACCCTACAAATGTTCAGCTCACAGTACACGAACTGTAAATAAGTTACGTTTACGAGTTGACGGCCTCGTACGCTCAATTTCAGTTGAGCACGATACTAATTGGGTCAGCCGATCTGGTTTGAGGTTTGATAAGAAATAACCGATTTGCGTTCCAAGTCTTCCATCTGATTCGTTCATGTAGAATAGAGACAGAGAAAAAAGATCGGGGAGCCATCTCTGTCTCTCTGGAACGACGTACGTCCTACAGGAAGAGAAATTCGTCTCTGATCTTTCTTCTCTCTCTATTTATCGTACGCTTCAGCGCTGCCACACCTATCACAACAACCATAGTGAATTCGTTATCCCGATATGAACTCTGCACGATGGAAGCTTCAGCAATGATAACAATTTACTAAAACACAGATCTTTCAGCAGGATCCAGCTCCGATGTCATTGATATATCTATAGCGATATATTGCAACGTTTACTTCGAATTGATTTGATTCAGAAAATTTGTGCGAAAAGATAGTAGCCGTTGTAGTTACGATGAGAATTACTGTTTTTAATCGGAAAGTACCTTTAGGTAGATCCAGAAGTAATTCTCGATGTTGATTGGGCGTTATTCTCATTCAACGGTCCGAAGTATGGAACAGAATATTTGCGCAGTGCTGAAACGCCTCCGTTAGCGACGCCCTTGCGGCATGAGTCGCAGTTTGGATTGACGCATGCGCAATACGGCGTTTGGGAAGGTTCGGTGGGTTCGATACACGGCGGCGGGAACCGGTTAAGCCTGAAGTTGCCGAGTCAGATTGGCTCGACGCTTTGTCCGTTGAGCTTGTCTTTTTCTCCCGTGAGACGTTGCGAGTTTTGTTTGCTGTAGGATCGGCACAACACTACGTCTACGCTTTCGGAAGAGAAGGCATCTATCTGTGAAGCAGATATTATTTGCCAGTTGACGATCCTGTTAGCTGTAATCTTATCGAAAAACATTCTATCTACGCGAAATACACACCTAGTAAGTACGCCATCATTGTTTCCTAAAATACACCAGGTGCAGTGCCGAATCGAATGATTTCTTCCAGCACGTGTTGGCATCCTTCTCGAAAATTCCACGATTCCTCACCCTTCCGTCTTTCGAAAAGTCGACACTTCTCACGATTGATCCTTTTACTTACTATCGGTTATTATAAATCACCACGTATAACCGTGACTTGACCGGGTTGATTTTCATCAAATTCGGTTTAGTTCTACATTCTCAGGTGGTAAAATTTTGCAAGATACTTTTTGCCCTTTGCGATCGTGCTATTTTTTCAACCTCCGCGTGTCTACTAGATAATTATAGAATAAAATTATTCAAGCTGATTGTACTGCGAGTCAAGCCCATACGAAACTATCGAGCGTGTCAACCTCTCACATTATAATTCGCGATTTTTAAAACTAGTACGACGGGTTCTTGAAAACGAATGTTTTTTTGCTGTTCCCCCACGTGGTCCACTTGATACTTTAGCGAAACGTACGCGTCATAGAATACGAATTTGTTGAATTATTAGAAATCTTGGGTCAAGTGAAACTAAAAATACTTTGTCAATCTCTGAGTATCATCACGACACATCAAACGATAATCGGTATATATTGTCAGTGAAAAATTCGTCAAACAGATGATGAAGCTAACGTAAAAGAGAAAATTATACTTCATTTGTACACATTTGAAATATTCACCAAAATAAGTTAATCCGATTGTGAAAAAACCACTATTATCTTCTGTGTACCAAATCACGATTTCGATAGGACTGTGATTATTAATTAACATGCTTGAATTTGGCTAACTTCTCTTGATAGTGAATCTTGAAAATTTCATCAAAAATTTATTTTAAAAGTAATTAATTTTTCTTCCCTCGCTAGGCTCAATAATGGACGAGTGGGACGATAATGACTCTACGCCAGTATGTACTGGAGAGGTGAGAATATTCTCTGAATCTGTATTAATGATTGGGCTTGATTTTCAAAAGGTCTTAAAAGTCAAATGAATTTAATTTAAAACAAGTTAAATGATGATACAACATATATTCTTTTGATATCTTATAAAGTTGAATTCGCAGTTGGAAAGTGCTTGTTAAGCAATCTACCAATGTGTATTGGGAAGGGAGTCTGGCATATCTTGTGTATATCGGGTGTGTACACCTCCTGCTGTTCTGTTTTTCCTTCTCATTTGCATTGAGTGTGATGAGCTTGAAAGAAATCTAAACCCTGAGTAAAATAGTCTGCAATTTTTTATTTTTCTTTTCATTCCGTTCCTACAATATTATTCTCATGCTTATCTGCAGCCATATGTGCAACTTTGTTCAAATTTTAACTAATCCCAAGTTTTTATTTTTCTGAATTAGTATACTGACGAGGGACGCAGCTATGGCAAGGGTCGTGGTTTCAAACCACGAAGTAATAACGGTGAATGGGGAGGAGAAAGCACCAATGGATTTGACAATGGAGGGGAACATGAGGACTCGGACAGACGTGGTGGTCGAGGTGGAGGCAGAGGACGTGGGGGTGGAAGAGGCGGTGGTGCTTACAGAGGAGGCCGTGATGGTGGAAGTAGATATGGAGATGGGGATGATGACAATAACGGTGACGATGGAGGATCCCGCAGAGGAAGAGGTGGTTACAGAGGTGGTCGCGGTGGAAGTAGATATGCCGATGCAGATGAGGATGCTAATGGCGAGGATGGAGGATCTCGCAGAGGAAGAGGCGGTGGGAGAGGTGGAGGTCGAGGTGGTAGGAGAGATGACGACAATGGTGGGGGCAGTGGCGGAGAAGAAAATGGAGACAAACCAGCACCTGTTGTCTATATTCCGCCGGAACCATCAAATGAAGACGCAGACATTTTTGGTACTGGCGTAGAGATGGGGATAAATTTTGATGCGTACGACAAGATTGAAGTAAGCGTTAGTGGTGAAAATGCACCACAACCTATAAACACTTTCGACGAAGCTGGCCTGAGAAGCCTTCTATTAGAGAACATCAGGAAATCAGGATATACAAAGCCTACGCCTATTCAAAAGTATGCGATACCAATAGTCATGCAAAATCGAGATTTGATGGCCTGTGCTCAAACTGGTTCTGGAAAAACTGCGGCATTTATGGTACCAATTGTGAACACACTATTGAACGAGCCGAAAGAATTGGTGGTTGATAACTTCCATTGTGAACCACAAGCTGTCATAGTCGCGCCTACACGTGAGCTTGCTACGCAAATCTTCGATCAAGCGAGAAAGTTTGCAAAAGATTCCATTCTGAGGTGTGTCAATATTTATGGAGGGACTGCAACCAGTCACCAGAGAAGCCAAGTGCTCCGTGGCTGCCACATATTGGTTGCGACAACCGGTCGACTAATGGATTTCGTCCAACGAGGATGCGTGAAGTTCAATTCTGTGCGCTTCTTTGTTCTCGATGAAGCTGACCGGATGTTAGACATGGGTTTTATAGGAGACATAGAAAAGATTCTGGATGACGAATCTATGGTAAAAGGAAAAGATCGACAAACTTTGATGTTTTCTGCTACATTCCCTGCCGCGATCCAAGAATTAGCTGGCCGATTCATGGATAACTATTTGTTCCTTGCTGTCGGGATAATTGGTGGAGCCTGCCAAGATGTCGAGCAGAACTTTTACGAGGTTAGCAAGTTTAAGAAACGAGAAAAATTGAGGGAAACCTTGGAAGCCGAGAAAGATAAAGGCGAGATTCAACGTACACTAGTATTTGTGGAAATGAAACGTACGGCAGATTTCATTGCTGCATTTCTATCAGACAACAATTATCCAACGACTTCTATTCATGGTGACCGTGAACAGCGGGAGAGAGAGGATGCACTTCGTGATTTTAAATCTGGAAAAATGCCGATTCTAGTTGCAACGGCCGTTGCTGCCAGAGGTCTTGATATCAAAGGTGTGGCCCACGTCATTAACTTTGACATGCCCAAGGAAATCGATGAGTACGTTCACCGTATTGGTCGTACTGGGCGTGTTGGCAATCGCGGCCGTGCAACGAGTTTCTTTGACTCGGAAACAGATTCAGGGATCGTAGTTGATCTAGTCAAGATTTTGAAGCAGGCTAACCAATCAATTCCAGCGTGGCTCGAATCTGGTGGTGGAGGGGGCAGCTATGCTCCAGGCAGATCCAGCAAGTTTGGTGGCAGAGACGTTCGCAGAGTGAGTAAAAATTATTTTAGGAATGTATACAGCAATCTGGGTTTTGACTAGAACTGGATAATGAACGTCAAATATTTAAAAACGTATTAATTATTTTTATAAACTGCTGCGGTATTCAAGTTTAAAGAAGTTTGTGAAGTACTTTGATCTGATTCGAAATTTTGTTGTTTTACAGTTTGAAAATGATGGCGGAGAGGGGGACTCATACCCAGAGAGCGCTTACGCTTCAGCTCCCGCCGAAGCTGAAGAAGCATGGTAGTGATACATACCAAGTGATACATACCAAGTGATACCAGGAATGTAACATATATTCCACATTTAGATCTAGCCAATAAGTCTAATTAGGTATAAGCGATTTGAGCAAAGACTAAATGTAAAGCTATAAACACTTAGCTTTACGTGACAAGTGGATGGGTGCTAGGCACTAAATTTACCATTAAACGTACAAAGATAGTATTTTAAGATGTTACGTTAGTAAGCGAGTCTGGATTTGACCGCTAAAGATTGATAAACACATTTTTTTGATTTGGGCTGTATACATCTGAAAAAAAAAAATTTATTCAAGGGTCTCGTGTCACCACAAATGATTAATATTCTCTTAGTTTTATTATAACATATTGACTCATTACAAAATTTCATTTTAAAATGAGAGTTATCTGGTGTTCAGTTAAATAGAGTCAGTAAAAATCTGGCGACACATGAACAATTTGAATAAATTTCTTTCCGCGGTGTATCATAACCTCTTCGCGTTGACAAAAAATATTGTTTTTTTGTGGGATTATTTTTATATACCTTTTTTTATGATAATAAAATAAATTTTCTTTTATAATTAATGATTCGTGTCTCATGATTACTTTCATTTCAAATATCCTTTCCCAGATCGCATTATAAGTTGTATGAAGTGAAAAATTTGTCGACGTATCAAAAAGTAGTTAATCAATTGATGAGTTGAATGAATTTTTCTTTCAAGTTTTGACACAAGATAAATTCAAGTTTTACATTACGATTCAGCCACTTTGAATTTCATTCACGTCGAGTGATTATTATTCACACAGTTATTTCTGAAAGAATCTTATCCATGCAATCAAAATTCCCAATTTCATCTCGTTCAAAAACATCGTAGATACTGGTTTTTCTCACCACTTGAAGGATTTTTAATGCTGTTTGTATCATGTAGCGAAACACAAGGGTACTTACCATCGTTCATGGCCATGTCCATGAGGTGCAAGTCCTCATCGTTGAGGAGCGACGAAAGGAATCCATCGGTGGTTTGGTTAATGGAATCCGAGGAGGGTGCATGGTAGTACATCATATCGTTCGGCTCAGCCTTGTAAGAACCAGAATTGTCCGCTCCACCCATTGGTTCACTGCTGTTGGTCAAATTCATCGAAGTCGCCACTGCTGATCCAAGATTCGACGGACCCCCTGCATCAGTGAGCAGTTTAGTTCAGACAAAAGGGAGAAAAAAAATTCAAACGAAATAGCAACGTAAATTTATTTTTTGATTTTTTCTTATCGTTAGCAAAACCGAGTTAGTATCGTATACTTTGATTACAACATTGATCGTGGATATTGTTGAATACTTCACTTGTTACGAGGGACGGAACTCTTCTTAAATAAAATATTTTCAGGGAAACGGAATGCTGATTTTGTGTAGCGATACGCTGCAAAATTCAACATCGACGATACTCACCAACATTATGATGAGGATAAGGTCCGGTTGAGTTGAGATCTCCGACTGGTGGGGCGAGAGTTGCATTGTGCAGCAATACGTTACGCTGTGCCTCGTAGTGGCTATGTGATATACCGTGGCCTGGATATCCTGGGTGTCCCGGATGAGCGAAGTGGTCCGGAGCACCCGGAAGCGAAAGTAGTGAAGCCAAATCCTGCCATCGCTGTTCCATGCTCATTGCGCGCACAAAGGGCATACGGCCCTGAAAGCAAAACAGTTTTTCCTTCGATCACGCAACAGTTTATTGGTTACAAGGAAGTTTATATTGTGCTTAACCAAAATTTCACCGGTCTAGATGGAGATTCCAAAAACTCGGCGGAGTATCGCGCCAAGTTATTTCAAACTATGTAGGATGTCTTCGGCGCTGCATGGAGGAAAGCTTCGAAAGAGAGAGAGAGAAAGGAGAGAAAAGAAGCTACGAGAGGGATGTGAAAGAGACGAGTGCAGAGACACATGTCGTTGTCGTGGAGGCATCAAAGCAATCATATCCGCTCATTTCTTGTTGTCTTTTTCTTTATTGTTTTATACCTTTTTTAGAAAAACATTTTTTGTCTCGGTTCAGACATTCATCTGTCACCTGTCGTACAGTAGAATTGATGTCGCGTACAGCGTGCGGGTCACATGACGCGTGTCACATCCAGAAACGCCGGAGCTCTGAGTATCTTGGAACCCCGCTGTTCCTCGGACGCATGCAGGAGTTTCGGGAATACTTCGAAAGATACGCAGGAAATGTCGGCCGAGTTATTCGATCGGGGAATCAAAGGAGGCAAACTCGAAGAGTCGCGCACATTGAAAATGTCCAGAAACACTTTAGACGCCGGATTCCTACGCTACTTTTTAGTGTCGAGTGAAAAAAACCAGTTTGTTTTTTCTCTCTATTCTTGCTTATCTCTAACGTTTATTTATACCTTGACCATGAAGCGGGTATTCCCCGGTTGGTTATAAAACCGACGTCAACCGCCGCCGCCGCCGCCGTCGATCGGTAACGTCCTTGATGGGTACCAAGTCATACCGTCGCTCCTATACTCGTACATGCCATATAATAATTTCTATCCGCGTACCCTTTCTCTGCCTGTATGTATATTGTATATATACAGGTACCGAGTTCATCTCGGCAATCTTCCTATCTACCACGAGACGCAAAAAAGAAGATGGACGACCGGTAGCAGGTTGCATACCCTGGGTCAAGATGAACGACTGACAACGTTGTAATCGGTTGGACACGTACTTTGTCTCGTCGTTTCGTTATGACAACAGCTGTATGGGTATGTAATACGAAAATTTACTGTAGCAGAGAATTCTTGTTGACTTTACCGATGGTAATGAAATTGCACGGGCGATGATCCTGGGGCCCCTTTAATTTAAAAGCCCTGTTTCTGAGTACAGATTTTTGCTGTTTTCGACAGATTTATGTATTGCATGTTTTTTTTTTTTGTTGTTTCACGTTGCTTTTGATTTCAACGAATAGACACGACATACACAATTTGCAAATCTTCAACCACGCAATTTTGAAGGATTTATTTGTTTAGTTCGACCGCAACTGTGCAGCAATAGGCAGATATTAGCATTGCGGTTGGTCACAGTTTTTTTCTCGCACACAATTTTTATCTCGTCTTTGCTTTTTGCAATTTTTTAGTATTGCCGATACAAAACACGTCACCCAATTACGGGCTTTCCGTGTTCCTACGATTAATTGCCACCGGAGATGAGTAAAAACGGAATAAACCGTGTCACTTTTTTTTACCGAAATACGACTCGGAAGACCGCGTTCAATTACCGAAAATCGTATGATCTCTCATCGGTTGGAACAGAATCTCACGGGCTGTTTTCTGCTGTCTTATACTGATACAAAGTCGCGCAGCAGTCAGCCGTCTGTGTTTTTAAGGCATTTAAGCCTGTTTTAAAATAGTTATGCTATAACGAAGTTTGAAAACAGTACAAAGATTATGGGATCAGTTTACGTGTCGTCCGTGTTTCATAATACTCGGCACTTTTCGGATCCCCGTTTTATTATGGAAGGTATTCCTATCAAGTCGTCTTTCGGCATAACCATTGTCCAAATTGTCGGTCATCATCATCGCATTCCTTCTACGTTTCTTTGTTTTTAATTTAATACTTCTGTTCTAAAAAAAGGCCTCCATATTCTGACCTTGTTCAACATTGAAGCATCATGGCGTTAATTGACACGAGTTATCACTTCTTCGCGAGTTTCATAAGCATCCTTACAATATCGTGGCCGATTGATTTACCTCGAGACTTGATCGCGGTCCAGATAAACACGGATTACTTACTGAGGTAGATTTTCAGGGTTGTCAATAGTTGCACATACAGGTTTCGCTGTTACAACCAGGGCTAAAAATTTGCGCCCGATTCTATGTTCTTATATCTAGGAAACTTAAAATGGGCCTGTAAATTAGTACCTAGTCAGATTTCTCGAGTCGTTTTTAAGGCGAGTTTGCACCAGATGTAAGTCTACGATTATAGACGCGATGGAAAAAGTCCTAGACTTGTGTCAAAACGTGCACAGCACACATGATGCGAAATTTGAAATAAACTGTAAACGACTGCAACTGGCATGGAATTGAAGAGGAGGTATTTCGAAAATAGTGATTCCCAGGAGAATAACTGCACAGTTGCTGGACGTTTTCTTATTTCGCTCGGAACAAGACAGTACGCTACTTTATACCTAATGACACGAGACTGTCCGGTTGCTGTTGCATGCCCGCAAAGGTGCCGTGCCGCGTCGTCAGATGTTTGGTGGTGAACACGTTGGCCTTAATGACCACTCGTAGAATTCGTCTCAGAGGCATCCTTGATCATTCGGACATGCGAACATTATACATTTCACACTGCATAAATCCAACAACTGGTTGGAATTCCTCGTAGTTGTGAAATTGAGAAATCCGAACTGTGCAGTGGCAAATTCCCAAGGTATACTTTATTAGTTTACTTTAGACCGAATCCACTGTATTTTGCCCACTTCGTCAACGTCAACTCAGAGAGTTCTACGTTATTTTATTAAATCCGTTTTCCTCTCTTCGGGCAGAATTGGACCAAGGGACAAATTGAAGCAATCACGTCCTCGATCGAATGTAAAACCACGTATAATTCTTTTTTCTCTTAAATTTTGGCCGAGAAAAGAGGAGAGAAAAGAGCCCGTCTAAGTTTCTACCGACAGCAAATAGCTGCGGGCAGAAGAGAGTATGCGGTTTACTATTTGTTGGCACGAGTAATAGGTACAGAGCACGTATAGGTACAAGTATAGAGCGCGGAATACCGCAGCTTCTCAACGCTAATTACTGCCTCGCCGCGTCGTAACACCACGGCGTAGATTAATTTCTCCGATTAATCATCGTTCGTTTAGTTCGACTATGTTACCGGTGGGAAGTGAAGTTAATTACGCGACGAGAGTCGATCTTCAATCGAATACCACGTCCATACGCTTGGTGCAGCGCTGCAAAGTTATACCTATACATACACGTACACGTATACATCCATGCGAAACGTAATCAAGAATTTATTGTTTGTCAAACACTGTATAACAGCAACAAAGCACCGACTTGTTTATTTTACATTTTCTAGTAATAATAATCTATTAGGTAAAGAACCTTGACCCGTTCACTTTCAAGATCGTGTTCCATACTGTTTCGAGGATTCGCCCTCGATCGAGGCGCTGAAAAGTTTCATAAAACTTGACCAAGTTCCAATTAGCCAATGCCAGTATCGTTATACCCTTCAATCGTTGAAACCCAGGAGCAAAAATTGGTCCCGTGAGGTACACGAGACCTCGTAAAGGTACACATCCGAGAAACCTCGCACCTCGTCCGATTGTTTTACCGCGCAAAGAACGCGTCACACTTACACAGAGGCGTAAATTACTTGAAATCGAGAAAAACGACAAGTGTACCCATCGTCTGTCGCAACGAGCGCCTTTACTTGCTCCTCCTCGATAATTGTTCCTCACCGCACTAAAGTTGTTGGCTAGCATTTTGGCAAAAAGCAAGCTCGTTAATGGTGCGGATCGCGATGGCTTGCGAGTCTCGAGGAGGAGGAGAATAATAATAAAAAGATAACACTCCAGTGGTGTATGCCTAGGTGTCGTTATGGCTATTTGTCATTCGTTCGGTGTTACTTATTGCCAGCCTGTGAGTAATTGCTCCCAGCGAGTAATAATCCGCAAAAAGTTTGCTGTCTAGATGCCTGTTCGCGCGGCCGTGGTACCTTACACGTACACCTGGATGCAGCGATACGCATATTTATTACCAGAAAACATAATTATTTAATAACGAAACTCAAACGTAGCCGCTTCCTCGTTACGTGAGTAGCAAATCGAATTGACAATTTTTTAATTAATCACAACCGAGCAAAGAGAAAGAAGACAAAAAAAACTTACCGTTCGATTTACCACATCACCGACAAAATCAGACACTGGTAAAATTTTAGTGATCCGAGTGAAATTAATTCGGCGAGAAGCAAATGCTGCTCGGGAAACTTCTCGAGTCACGTTGGACAACAACGGAAATGGACACAGGTGATCGGTGCATCAGATTTAACTTGTGTAATATCGTTAAGCGTTTAATAGAAGCCTGGGATCTGTTTCTCCGTATTACTGAATCGTTTCGTACCTACAGTAGGGTGTTACGTAAAAGAAAAAGTTGCACAAATTGCAGATTTAAATAGGAGGCAATTTATTCCGAGCTAAATGAATTTCTGCAGATTGTGATATTTCACTCGGGCGCGAGACGTGAAGAGGATTGTGACAATGAGGGAGTTAAGAAATACGCGAAAGGTAATGAAATCTCAGATTACAGTTCAAAATTATCCAGCCAATTTCCGAAGAAAAGTAAAACCCGTTAAGTCCTGTTTTACTTACATCCCCCAATTTGTCCGACGACCGATTTTACGCGACCAGACTGTCCTTTTTTCACGCACAGGGCTTAAGTACCTACTCAGAATTCTGGGTTCGTATATTCGTGCCTGTCTTCCTCTCGAGCTAAGAGTTTTGACGGAGAAAAGACCCCCCACAGTTGTTGCATGGTCGGAACGGAACGGAATAAGTGGGTATAAGGTTTGGTAGCGTACAGACCTACGTCGGGAAGTCGCAGTTTTTCACTGTAGCTCGGAGGAAAATATAACATCGGTGAAGTTTTCGAGATGAAAATACATCTGCAGATACCGGTTTTGATTGCACGAGGTGTACAATGATTATCTTTTTACGATTCATTACACACTATCAAGGATAGCGTCTGATTATTTTTCTTTTTCTTACTGCTGAGATCATCGAGATACATTATATGTTGAAGGCGTTTTAACGACGTTTGCTTGACGGCAGCTTCCTACAGGTAGTGTTGTCGTTTCGCAACGTACTGAACGGAATTTAATTTCGCACGTTGCGATGACCTTGAAAAGGTTCAAAAACGAGAACAACCGTATATGAATTTTTCCCTCGCTTGGTAAGCTTCCAGCGAGGAGTTTCAATGCCGTTTAATCGTCGATTAAAACGGATTTACCGTTGGCAGAATACGGAATGAAAGAATTTTTTCAAACTTATTAATCCTTCACGGAAAGTGGAAAGTATAGCGTAATTTCGCATTTGTGTACGGCAGGCGACGATCAGACCCTTTTTCTCTCTTGCTCGTAGCTATTCATTCGGCATGTTTACGATACTCTCGGCTGCTTGATGGTGAAATAATTTCTGTAACTCCCATTTAATTATACATCACGTTCAAACAGGCACTCTGCGCTTGCGGGCTGCTTTGTACTCGTAAGCAGCTTTTACCGGTGCAGCGGCAGCAGTGGCGGCATTTAATCGTTGACGATCACCTTCTCGACTTTGAACATGACTTCTGCCTGCCGCTTGTGATACGGCGGACTATGCAGTCCACGACGATGATATTTTGATCGATAGAAGAAAACGTCAAGTGTGAATATGTATAAGATTGTAAGCCGCGATTTCGAACGTTGGAATTGTTTGCCACGGCAAAATTACTTTTACAGCGCTGGAAGATTGTTATCAAAGGTGAGGAATACGCGAGAAGTTGAAAACAAAGTTTGAGTTTAGGCAGGAATTTGTTCAAGTACGAATTGAACTGTTTTTCACGTATTCATTATCGCGGAGAACTTGACGCGTGTATAACGTCTCAACTATTCTTACGATATATATGTAGTATAATAAATAAAAGAGACGAGAAACGGAAAGAAACACGTTGTAATTACGCAGGCCAGTGAGGTCAGTGTTAATATGCCAGTCGCGTGAGAAGCAGGTTCCAAAAATGACACGTTTCAGTACGTACGACATCGCTTACAGAGGTTCCTGATTGCCGCGATTTTATAGTTGCGTAACTGCGTCGTGATGTTCTCGGTGCTTCGCGGATATCGAAGGAACGTTCGTACCTCGTCCGTCTACGACGCGTTTTCACAAAATTGTGGAGGCGGTACTCACCTCGAATATATCAATTTAGCACCACTCCGACCAGCAGAACTCAAATTACCGTCTCACCGGTCGACGTAATAACGAGTCTTAGGCGTATGTCCGTCGAGGTCGTTTCATTATAATACGCGCCGAGTAATTATCCACACGAATTTTCAAACTCTCCGACTGTGCGTGAGCCGCGAATGAACAACAACAACAGCAACAACAGAGTTTTGCCGAAATAAAAAATCAAGGATCAAACGCCGCAGCGTCTGGGCCGAAACTCGTCTATTAATGATTCTTAACTTTTTACCTGGAAAAGTCCCTCCTCGAGTATGAGCCTCCAACATTCTGGGCTCGGAGAATTTTGGTACAAGTCGGGTGTGGTCGCCGATTGATGCTGCACTTTGGTCATATATAATTATACGTGCGCGTTTCACCTGCAGCCAATGCAGGACACGGAATGAAGAGGTGAATATTTAAAAAAAATTTTTTTACTCTTGCTTGTTGTTTACACTTTAGAATTCTCGCTGGTCCATTCCTTAATCTGTCCAGCCGTTACCTGACACCAATTTACCGCTCCATCCACCTTCATATCACACTCTACTGACACTCGAATGTTTTCTCGGCCGACTAAACAATCACTTCAAACTCCCCTTTGTAAATGAAAATATTCATTCGATTTTCGAACGTTAAGATTTTCATCTAGCTCTCATTCCTCCGTCCTTGAGCTTCAGAGGTTTCTCTTACGCTGGATTAATCGTAGTTTGCAAGCAATTATCGCGATTCGAAAATAAAACGTAAATTAGTTACAGAGATCCAGAGTCAATGAGAACAGTAGTTTATTTTTCTTCACTTATTCGGAGCCCCGGAGCGAAACATAATTGTCGTAAAGGTTGCGTCGTTGTATCGTTTAAACGAGTAGTTACTTAATAATTATTATTCCTTTCTCACCCGGCAATTACTATTCGCATCGATGATTTGTTTCCCGTCAGTACAGATGTGACAGCGTTGGATTCATCGCGGAACACGACAAGATTTCGTCAAAATCTCAAACGTTCCGTAAAATTAACCACTTTCCATTTTCCGCCCGAGTGATTTCTGGATTTGTCCCGCACTCTGCAGCCCAGCCACCTTCTTCTTCTTCATTAAACTTCCCAACCGCCCTCGTCTAACTCGACTCTCAGAGACCAAAAACCACGGTACGATGCCTCCGTATCCTCCGGCTCTGCAGGACCGCGCGATATTTCGTCCAAGACTCGCGTGCGCCAAGACTAGGAGATCGGACATGTGCTCGGCAGAGAGAGGCGATCGTTACCTCAAGAGAGGGATACCTGTACTCACCGAGTATCTTCACCGAAGCACCAAGGAAGGGGACGTCTCCTATTGGCTAGCCCGACAGCTCGGTCGCTCTGCGGGTAAGCAGGAAGCTCGTTTTCTCGATGCTTCGTGTTCACGGATGACCAAGAGCCTGGGCATCGAACACTTTTCTGATAGGTATTCGCCTCGGTATATGCATGCGTGCATGCAGACTGTACGACTTGCCACACGCGAAGCGTCTGACGTAGAAATAGGAGGAGTAGACCGTCCGCGTCTTTTTTTCTGTTCTGCAATAGCCGACCAGTCGGCTATTTAATCGCCCATCCAGACAAACTGACGCTAGAGTTATTCTGTAAATCATGATACAATAATCGTGGAATTCAAGGTAGGCGAAGAATCTTCAAATCCTCACTCGGCAGTTTGAGATTGAAATTTAATTATACCGCGACTGAAGAGAATCTCGAGAAAACTTTGTCGTGATCATTGTGCGACTGGTATAAAGGATGGATAAAACGCGATCCTCAAAGTTCTTGGACGAATTTAGCCCGAACAATTTTCAGCTGTCCTCGAATGTCAGGGATTCGGTAGGTAATGCGCATAAGAATAGGGTTTCGACGACGAATAATTGTTCGGTAACATGTGGCTGCACGAAATCTGGAGGTATAATACGCACGACGACTGACAATGATAATTGCACAGGTATCCTAGGTAGGCAGGTATGTGTGTACCTGCTACGCGTGTGTAAGTCAGACATAATCCGTACACACGCACGATGTATAAGCCGCATTGTTAAGTGGCCGTTGTAAAGTAACGATCTCTGGCTGACAATGAAAATAAGAAAATAAAAAAAAAAAAAAACTCCCACATCTGTATCGTTGCGTAAGTTTCAGGTACCTACGTCTAAAGTTAGACCAGCAGGTTTCCAACGAAAAAATTGTCGCTAATATTCTTAAATGATAACGATAAATTATGCGCCTAGGTTCATTTTGTAAAGTACGAGTATATCCAATATTCACAGTATATGTTTTACTTGCGTCTCATAGTTCCTTATGTTTGCAACGTACTCGTGGTCAAGCGGATCTCCGTAGGTATTATACTTATCCTCATAATTAGTATGAATTTTACGATGCAGGCGATCGAAGATCTCGACATTTATGCCTCTGACCACGTGGCAATTAACAACAACTAGGCAGGCATTACGTACTTTCTCTAAGCCGCGAGGCGTGAATGTTTACAATTAATACGAAATTATCAAATGGTCGGAGCTGTAATGATACTGGAATATCTTGGTGGAAGAGAGTTCGCTGAAAATGATCAAATTATCGATCTACGTATCTAGATCAATACCGATCTACGTCTTCAAGTTTTGGATGCATTTATCGTGCAGGTCAATAGATCACCGCAATTTGTTCAGCGCGTGCTACTTCAAAACTGCATCGTTTCGTTCCGTCGGCGTAATTTTTCCCCCCACCTCTTCTCTTTCGCAAGCCATTTTCAACGGGTTAGGAGGATTTTAGTATTTTTTTTTTTTTTTGCACATGCGATTCCCGAGTTACGAGGTACAATTGCAGGTTGTGTGGTATAGTCTGCGGTCTTGTTCACCGCTACGAGTTCCTCCTGCAACTGGAGATCTCGTACTTAGGTACTAAGTTGTAAATTATAACTGCCCGTTTACAGATCGTAAACACTCTCGAACATCAAGCAATCCTCACATTTTTCATAAGGTTTGAGCTCGTAACGTTAATGTAACGATGCATTTAATTTTAGGAAAATTCACCTTATTTCCCAACTTTAAGATTGTCGGAAATTCAGCAAACCGTAATGCGGCATTATGAAAGTTCATAATTTGCAAATTCGCTGCCTTTAGAGTTATTCCGAAGTTGCAAAACATATATATACATATTTATAATGTTTCTTTCAACGTTTCGATATGTTAACTTTGCTACAACTTCAACCTCGTATTTCTTCATCATCCAATTACAGCTCGTTTCCTTTCTTCGTCAGGTAGATGGTAACGGACGAGCAAATTTTTCACATTCAAAGTTGATGCAAGCATGAAACACGCGTTTAGCATAAAAGAGAAATAAAATATTGAAGACTGTCTTGCTTTGAACCAAATTTCGATCTTGGATCCTAAAATCGTCGTGTTTATTTTGTGTGAGATATATATATCATATATCATCGCATATCCTCTGCTGCATCTTCGTCCTTGTTTACCTCTCTTTCTTCCCCATTTCGCGGATGTACTTTATGACAACCAGTTTCCCGTGTAAAGTTGAATAACGGGACTCACCTGGAAGCCGCGGTGATGAGGATGGTGCGGATGATGAGGATGATGGGGATGGTGAAACTGCGGGGTATGAATCATGTCGGCGGCTGTTCCCGAGTCTTCGCTGGCAGCTTCGGAGGGCGACGGCGAGGCGCTTTCTCCAGTCTCTGCGCTCTGCTCCTGGCTACTGCCGGAACTTTTTTTCTTCTCGTTTACTTCCGGCTTGTTTTTCTGCGGGCATAAGAAATTCTATAGATTATCGCAAGGCGATGAAACTTGGAGGGCGCTTATCCGGATCGGTGCTAACGAAACAACAAGGGTGGCGGTAAAAATCATACCTGAGGTTGAACTTCATCGAGGCCGACAAGCTGCAGGGCTTCTTCGAGGCTGAAACCGTCGGGCAGACCAAGAGAGTCGTTGCTTAGAAGGTCTTCGACGCCAGTCGAGCCTAGGAGACTTCCACCCAGCAGTGCGGATGTGAAATCATTCTCGAGGCCCAAGGTGTCGTTTAGCGCGAGAGAATCGTCGTCGAGGAGATTCTGTTCATCCAGGTTCAACGGGTTGCCAAGTAGAGGTTCCTCGGTAGTTTCCGCTGCGCCGTCTCTTTCGCCGCTGTTCGACGGTCCGCTCGACTTTAGGATGTACTCACCTGAAATGAAGAGAACGTTCTCTTTACTCTTCTCTCATCTCGAGGATCGTTGGTTTATATAAATAATAGTATGTTCAATTTTTCTAAACGAATTCCGCAATGCAGCCAAGACACGACGATACTTTCCCTGTCCTCGTGCATTTATCTTGTCCTTATTTTCATCGTAGAAGAAAAAAAAAATTAAAAATTCCTTTGCATCGGGTGACTAACCGCGTTTCCGCTGCAGGCTACCGGGCGTAAGGATTTGTTTTTGCTAACGGTGAGATCGGGTAATTTCGTTTTAATCGTAGGTATAAGGCAATCATACGTGCGGATTATTCCTTCGCTTCGGGACCCGGGTCAAGGTTTATCTACGTGTACCGAACAGAGAAGGAGAACAAGCGAACAAATCGAAAAATAGTACAAAATGAAAATAAAACAACAATCTGAGGTCGTATTGTGAATTGTTATTCACCTTTCGGAGCTCTTGGGTACAGGTTGTATAGATAAAATGGAGATCATCGAATAATCCAAGAGATATCAGATGCGACGAACGATATTCGACACTGTATATCAGCGTTGCCATTGAATCGCGGTACATCGTTTCACTGTTTTATTTATTGGGCGGATCCTGCATGCGGTTACAACGAGAAATCAACTCGATAACGAACTGTGAAATCAGTGCGTCCTTTCGGGACAAACTCTGTTGCACGCTGGCCATGTTTTTAGTTTTTTTAGTTGTTTTTTCGCCCCGCAAAACCAGAATACAATCAAGTTGACGGAGAGAGTAAGAAGAAATAAAGTATACTGCATTCGAAGCGTCTGCAGTTCCGGCAAACTGTACGTTATTATTTCAAAAGCATTTCACATTCTTCACCTACACAATAAGCTATTTTAAGATACCTCTTTGCCAACTAAATATTTCATTTCGACACACTGCCACAACACTTTAAGTAATACGGTACCGGGACGTTTCTGCAGGTCATTGTTATTAAACGTTTCGATGAAACCCTTCTTTCGCGTATTCATGTAAAGCGGCACTAATGCGGTGTTCACTGAAATTTTATCATCACGATCGGTACGGAATTTTATTTTCCCGCGCAGGGAAAAATCGAGCGCATTGAAAACCGTCCGCGTTAATACTGGCTCCGACTGTCGGAGGAGTCAAATTTTTTTGAGGGAAGGATAGAAAGAGAGAGAGAGAGAGAGAGAAAGAGAGAAAACGTGTAGGAAAAGGACGAGGGAAGAAGAGAAAGAGAGGCAGAGAATGAGGGAGAGAAAAAGAAAGAAGCAACAACGCAGGGGGAGGGAGAGACTGGAGAGGCGCGAGGAGGAGAGAAGGACCGAATGTAGGATGGGAAAACGAAAAAGAGAGAAAGAGAGCGAGGTGAGCGAGTGAAAGAAAAACGTAACTAATTGAGAGAGGAGTGTAAAGGGTGCGAGGAGAGATCCATCCACCTGCTGGTCCCTCGCTCGAGTCCCTTAACCTCCCCGTAGCAACCCTCGTCCGAGCCACGCCCTCGACCAATCGCATCTCTGGAGGAAGCCCTGCCACCTCCACCCTACTTCGTTCGCTCTTTTGAATAGTAGAAAATAATTTCGCCGCACACCTTCCACACTCCGAAAATTTCATGCGAACAACGATGTCTTCAAACGAAGTTTGATTTATCCGTTCACCGATCAAGCGCCGAAGTAATCGGGGTTTGTTTGACCGGAATTGGGAAAAACATTATCGAACACTTTTCGATTAGAAGCGGAGGAACGACTGCAACAGCCCGTTTTCAATGGTATCAGAGCATAAGACGAGTGATTCTTTCGAAATGAGTGGAATGTTATCCTTTTTTGCCTCTCTTTTCGTTTTCGGGTACGACTAGGTTAGAGAATTGAAAGAATGGCAGGAAAGCTGGCCGAGGGGAAATGTTATTTGAGATAATAATCTCATATAATAATAACGCCTCCGGTTTAGGAACCCGCAGGAGCCATCGGGCAGAGGCACCTGCGGTTGACTTTTAGTCCGGTCTTCAGGCCTCTTAAAGGATCCTGGAGGAATGCGTCTACTGTCTAAAGCACGGAAGGTGTGCTGCTGGCGGCCTGGGACGGCTATTAGATTAACAAGTCGAACCCGCGACGCCATTGTCTGGCCCGAATTCAACCCCTGACCGCACCACAATGGCTGTCGTAATTTGAGGGAACTTCAGACCGGCATCAACCGCCTTCGTCACTTTGTACTCTAAATTGAACCATCCCTTAAACCGCAGAGTCTGAACACGGTTAACCATTCGGCAGTTTTACCATTTGCCCCCGTTGCTGGGGGGCGTAAGTTGCTGGTGAAGACAGCTCAAGGATATCAAGGATAGGCTCTGCAATTCGACCTGATCATTTTAACTCGTGTTTCACCCCGAAACTCTTGCAGACAGACATTTACGCGGCTTTGATTAATACGGGAAAGAAATCGCACCTACTGGTCATGATAATCGGTTGGTATGAAAAGGCAGCCTACCGTCACAGTGGAACTGGCACGAATAAGTTCTACACTGAGTACAAGGCGGTACAAGAAGTAATCCTGTTATATCGAATGGAATTAGGTATGTATCAAAACTTTTTCCACTGCAAAATTAACAGTACGTTCGAAGATTTTTACGGGTGAAAATAATCGCTTCTTCCGCTGATTAAAAAGTGTCTTTTGTCACCGTCAAAATCAATCATTCAAAATAATTCATTCAGGTGAAGTTTCTTCTATACCCGGTGGGCAATAGAAGTTCGGATTTTCTTTCAATCGTTGTCACAAAGAGAAAAAAAAAAATAAATAAATAACAAAAGAAAAAAAAAAACGTGTAACTACGAGTTACAAAAACGCACGGCAATGCTTCTGCTCGTTTCGAATCGATCCCGAAAATGGAATGTCGCCGCTGTGTTTCACCTGAAACGTCATAATTCAGTGTCCACTGTCCTATACTAAATCCATTAATCACGTTTCAGATAAACAGCAACCCTTACAACCTGCGCTTCCAAGCGCCCACATCACATCCACATCCACAAACCGTCAGCTAAACTCTGAGTTTCTATCTTCTCTTTCTGGTTAGTCGATATCACCAAATTTTCTCTCTCTTTCTTTAAAAGTATCCGAAAACTTCTCAATATCTTCACAAGAAAACATTATATCTACCACGGGCATGATCTTCTCGGGTGTTATTTTTTCAACGGGGAAGCGACTTGCGATGTCGAGATAATATTGTCGATCATTCCTGACTACGCATAGTCGGAAAACGTTATTTAATTGTACGAATATCTTTCGGATTTTCGGCGAGGGATAAACTAAGAAATACCGATGAAGGTAGATTGTATGGAAGAAGAAGAAGAAGAAGGAAACACACTTATATCCTGCAGAGGCTAAAAGCGCAAGCTCACGGTTCATTCGCCGATGCAAAAATCTCTTTCATTTTTAGGGTATACTGTATGTGTAAGGGTGGTACCTTTGAAGTTATGCCTGCAACTACTTCCTAGACATGAGATTCTGACAGATCATTTCTCATATCTCGCCATTGTTCGACTAATGGCGTTTTTCTAATAATATTTCTGGCATTACTTGGCAAAATTTCCAACCAATGGCCAATCTTCCGCGGGTCGAATGAACCATCCAGTTCGAGCAGGGGCTCACGTTATTCTTTGCACACGCGTTTGACACTCCTATGTATCTATTTTTCACACAGACAGAGGGGGGGAAGTGCATGTGTAAAAATACACACGCGCGCTTTACGGTAGTTTCATTGGGTCCTATGGAGGAGAACTTTGGGCCCCTCTGAATCGACGGCTCACGTTCCGATCACGATCTTGACAGCATTGTCCCACCGGTTGACAAATATATCGATGACGATTGTACCGGAGTTAGCGACGAAGGCCCAAAATTATTCACGAGCTCAGAACGGAGCTTGACATCTTACTTTTCTGCACTTTTGCGGCTCGCTCGTTTGTTCGTTCCCCGCCGAGTGTGAAAAGTTCAGTTCTTGTCAACAGGCACGAGTTTCCGCACCTGGCAGCACGAGCAGTTTGAATAGTGCAATTGCGATCATTAATATTAATTATTTTTACAGCTGTCAACTGTTTTATTAGACGAGATTAACGGTGAGAACTTCCCACAGTGTCCACCACCTACGTTAGACTAAACCACTAAATTTTGTACAATTTGAAACCCGTTTTACTAGCGAAGAAATCAATCGACGATTTTATTTAGTCTCTTCTGACTCGAAATTTGTGTGATGAATTTTCAAATATCTCTACAATTAGCAATCTGGTTATGCAAAATTTTTACACCTACATACCTGGGTGGAAGTAGTCCGAAAATAGAATAATCCAAGAAACGGTTCAACACCGTTCGTATCACAGCACAACTTTATTCAGATGCAAACTTTTCTTGTCACTTGAAAAATTTATCGGTACATGGATTTTAATATTGTTCCCAATAACATCTACAACGCTACAAACATTCTTCGAGCCAATATACGTCCACAACGGTGTTAATATATTTCAATGAGAGATTGAAAAATAAAGCCATTTTCAAAATACACCTGCCCACTTGAAAACTAAAAACTGTTTATTCAAGCTGGTCTCAAAAGTTTTTTAACATTCGCCTCGAACGTTCCACCAACGTTTTGATATTCCAACAAGAACCACCAACTCAAATAGCCATTTCTGTAGAATCAAAAATGTTCAAAACTTGATAACACCAAATTCAGCAATTCTGACACTAGACATTTTCACTGTGATGGATTATTAGCACTGATTGAAAATGGTTATTTTCTTGCTATTTCTTATATTCTCTACGCTGTTGATTTATTTAGCGATAGTATAATGTCAGCGAAGAAACTTGATGTCTGTCGCACGACAAACTGCAACTGTCAAATAATTAAATGTGTCACTAGACCCGATTCATAGATGATTTTGATTGGACCATCGCATGGAGTTGACTGATAGACTATCGCGAAGCAAAGCATTGCCTAACTGGAGCCAGCGGAGGCATTGTCCCAGGGCCGTGGCTATGCTGTTAAAGAACCAACCAATCACGTCAGGGTTGGCTGTTATTCCAATATGGCTGCCAGACAATGTGAGCCGGAGGACTTCCAGCTAGAGGGGGAAGGTCTCTACCCATAATGCCATTCTCCGACTCCCCGCTGAGCAGGGAGCGTACCAAGGCCTGATCGGTCGACGTTGCCACACTGCGACAGGCAGGGGTGCATCGCTTCCTACCAACCTCCGAGTCATCGAGGGGCTGAATCTACCCTTGTCGAGGACTTCCTGGGCCTCCGAGAGACCCTCGACATTTGTAGACGATACCCTGGCTCTCCGATCTATAAGATCCTTCTCTTTTCATCTTCATTCAGATTAGTTGAAACAATTTCCAGAGAATATTTGTCAAAAACTTGTTAAGCGTCACATGGTCCTGAATTAAAATCAACTTTAGGTGGTAGGGTAGGGCTTCGATACTACTTCCTTCTTTCAAGTACTATATTCGAGTTCAAATTATCAATCAAAATGTGATTTCAAGCATGTATATCCAAGTATTGGCCATGTCAGAAATTATAAACTCTTCGAAGAAGTAGAGTTTCCAGTATTGAATGCGTACAGTTCTACTTTCAATTGGAATATGTTTACTATTGAAAAATTGAAACTAAATTGAGCGTTATAAACACAATTCTAACAGACGGAGAAATAAACCAACAAACGAATAAGCGAGAATAAAAAGAATCACTGACCTATGCCAAGCCACTGAATTGGTATTGATCCGAAGGGCCATAATAGTTCTGAAATTGGATGCAGCATATAATCCCATAAAAAGACAGTGGCCAGGTGACTAGCAATTTTTAGAGAGCCAGCGGAGGGGCAGAGACCCAGGCGTAGATAAAGGTTGTAAACCACTGCTGTTAGATGGTATCTAAATCCTGTCAAATGCCTCCTCTATTGATACCCTTTATTCTTGTGTCGTCACTCTCACTCGCACGCTTGATTCAAGATACTTTGCCCACCACGCCGCGAGCTTCCATCAGATTGGCTAGGTAATTACCACCAATAAGATTGTATTCCAATGTACGTAATGTACGATGGCATAATGTTATACACGGATACCTGTTAGACCAGAACGAGAATGCACAGCTTTTTACACTTCATTTTCTGCCTTACCTTGTGATTCCTTAGCTATGAGCGGTTCTAAAATTCTAAAGCCCAGCGTAGCGTGAACTGGTATCGCCATGGCGCAGCGTGTAACATCCTAGTGAATATTTTTTTTTCATAAAATACTAGTCGATTCCAACAGTGCACAAAAAATTTTCTAGACCTCAAAAACAGTAATCACACCTTGAGTAGAAAGCTGAGGGAGACGAAGACCCGGCAACGCTGAGTGGCGCAGTCTGTTTGACAAGGATATAAATGATGCTGAATATTATGCGGAGAACTTAAGAGCCTACTACTATCTGTTACCACCGACATCACGCACCCTCAACTCTAGACTTTTATCTACATAATCATTTCTGTAGAATAAATTTAACGCTAGATCTTCTCGTCCGGGAGCTGGATTTCTATTATCCTTGACGTAAGACGCATCGCAGTACAAAATGTGAATTATTTTTCTGCAATAATATAGCAGAGTTTAAAAATTTTGCTAATAACATACGAGTCGCATCGATTGGAGAAGGAGTTTCATTGATAGGATAATAATTATACCGTGAGGCTGAGAGATGGTGAGCTGCGCAGCGTCACGGAGGCTGCGTCAAGCCTCAGAGAGTGCCTCGACATCTATTGTTCTCCGATCACTCAGCCTTTGTCTGGTCTCTAAGATATTCCCACTGGTTTTTTATCCCACTTCTTCAGCTCTCCTAGACCGCTTTATTTTTGGGGACCCCCTAAAAAACCTCCCCAACTCCCTTATATTAATCACATTTTGTATACCTGTAGAGGCCAAAATATTTTAATCCCCTGATTTTACGCCTTTAGACTTTTTTTGCTAAATAAAAAGAAAATGTTGTTCTCAACTTCTGAAAAAAGTTAAAGACTATTCATATAGTTTCAAGGTAGACTGTACGTTTTTCTTGTTCTACCAAAATCACTTTCGACGATTATTTCTTCAGGATTTTACTCATCTCTGGTACGATGGACATATAACTTCATACGATTTTGGAAACAATCTTCTTGGTGGCTGACAAAGTAGAAAACATTATTTCACATCCAAACCCATTAATGATTCTTGAAATTGAATAGCCGACTTGGTTTAATTGATCAAAAGTTGTAGCTTGAGGGAAGATTTGAAACTAGCTTCACATAAACCTGAGAAATAAACTCTTTTATAAATCAAGTGTACCAAAGTCAGTAACTTGTTAACGTCAACAAGTTGTTTTTTTCCTCCACTTTTGCTAAAGTAAACCGAAATTATTCATATTGGTGGTCCACTTTGATATTCATATGAATAATTCACGAGTACGCGGTATCGAAGTTCTATACTTTCCATAATACTATCACGTGGGGAACTGATTTATTAACTGATAAGTGCAAATCACTCTGTGCCTGTGCCTAGGCAATAACTAACATAACAAAGCCATGTTAGGTATTGTTGTACCGTTGCTAAAGAACAGAGAGGACACCCTGTGCTGGTAAATAATAGTGGGGGCATGAAGTTGTGCTTTTCCTATACATTGTTGGAACGTTCTATAACACAAAATCAATGATAGATTTCTCAAAGGGATAATAGGGCTTTGAATATCTAGTGGAGGGAATTTTTTGGCTGCGACGTTGATATGAATTTAGATCACAGATGCCATGGTAAAACGTTAATATTCGACGCGATAATTTCAATATGCGATGTTCACACAAAGGGTCAGAGTTATTTCAAGATTCTCAGTTTCGCCTCGTCGATTATTAAACTTAATTTGAATTGACATCAATTTCCTGGCTGCGAGTGAATAACGCGATGTATCTCACAACAGAAATGCGATAACCGAACGAGACCGACAATTGCAGTAAGAATAGTCGACTGTAAGTTTATACACCGAATTGTTAACAACCCAATATAATTAGGAGAGTAATATCTGTTAGAAAAGTGTCGGTCATTGTTGAGACTGGACGTAATGTACAAGTGAATAGACCTATAATGATATCACACGTTGCCTGCCAAACAAACAGTCAGCAGATTTGTAAGTCGAGTGTGTTATGGTCCAGTCACCACGATAGTAAATACACACTGCTCCATAACGTAAACTGTAAAACTATACGAGACATTTCTATCAGAGTGTAAGATTTGAATTAGAACGAAGAAGTCCGAAAACTCGTTATCGCTCAAAAAATTAATTGACAAGTGGGTGATCAACGAGTAAACTAAAGTCGGAAAATTACTTCAATTTGATCACAATTCTCTCCGATGACTTTACGAAAACGCGTACAGACAGAATATGTGAGAATGTATAACATCGTTTCTCACCTCTGACGAATGATCGAAGCGATTAGACTTATACGTGCGTGAATCCCAAAAGGTGCCTGATTAGTCAATTAGGAAATCGGATGATATCGTCAACAGCGGTTGGACGATCGGGCGGACAGAGTGCCTCCGCCACACGTAGGTCTGTCTAGGAAATTTCTGTAAACCGGGTCAAAGACCCGAGGATAGTAGTGGCTTACTGGCACAAGTCATTCTGGATTGTTGTGCCCCGTCAATGACCATTGTTGCCACCTCATAGTATGACTTACACTCTTGGGATGTTGCGCTTGCATTTTTAGAGGCCGTCGGAATGTTCACCTTTGATACACATAGCTGGGTCATCCCGAGCGGAATTGGGTCTCTTCGTATGCAGTGGTTTAAACTGGTCCAACGGCGTTGTTGGATTCGCGATTGCTAAAAATACAGCGATGAAACGAAATACGACTGGTGAAAGAGATCCGAGATATTCGTTTCGTTTCACTGTCGCTTGTTGCGATACTTTACGCGTAACCTCTTGCCTCGCGCAAGATTCAACCCATTTTCATAAATCCTGCAAGCCTATATAGCCACACTTCGTACACCGTTCATGTGCTACAAGCTTCCTTCGGCAGCGGCGCGAAGCGAGAAAGGATAATACGTGGATGTTACAGCTCCGCAAGACCTTCTGCACGAAATTACCGATAAACCAGATAACTTATTGGGCGTGAATAGTGGTGCAAAATGGTGTAAGGAATGCGCCGGCTAAGTTTGCTTCTTCGAGTTTTCAATTCCGACAACGATTTTCCATGTCGAATGAGGAAGCGCTCGGGATACGTACTTTTCACCAGCGACTGCGTGTGATCAATAATTGTTACAACAGTTAATTAGAGATCGGTTGAACGAGGAGGCAAGATTTACTCAACGAATACGGGGCGCAAAAAGTGATTTAGATTATTTCGATTCTATTACCAATAAAAGTATCAGCTCGGATTGTGGCGTAAGAAAAGTTATACCTACAAGGTTGTAGCCTTGATATTCGCTGTTGGCTGTTGGAGTTTCAAGGTGAATTTTCACCTCTGTTTGTAAAACGCTTATGTACACGTGAATTCTTCTCCTTCTCTCTTTGCTCACATCCAACATTGTATACTATAGTTTGTATAGGATGCTTTGGTCAAGTACTTGAACTCAGAAACTCCCGAGTTCAAGGCACAATGAATCTGTTACAGCTTCTCTGTATTCTCGGAACCTCTTACGGAGAACCCCTTAAACAGTGGATTATTTTAGGAAGGTTGAGACGATGAAATGTCATCCATTCTTCTCACGTTTCCGCGAAGGTATTCCTTGGCAAGAATTGGCGTTATGCTCACCGCGCGATCCGTTGTGAAGTCCAACCGTCCGAGTTCACAACCGATTCATCGGCATACCAACCGTACGAAAATCAGAGTCAGTGGAACATCGGGCCGTCAATTAAACTGGGGAAACCAACGGGAGGGAAGCTGTTTAGCTCCCGGATGGTTCGTTACTTTTTACCCCGTCGGCTGTAAGGATTTCTTGGGAAAGTCTTCGGACAAAAAATTGCCTGATGCAATAATGACAGGTTGGAGCTGGGTGGAGAAGGCAGGGCGTCTGAAAGGGCTAATGGCACTTGAGGTGACAGGCTGACCTCAACCCCTCTGCCTGATACATATCTATCCTAAATCAACATGGTCGGAAGGAGTGGGAGCTCTTGATTCTCATTGTTTAACGTTGGGCTTTGCATTCTTCGGTGTTTTGTATTTCTAAATTTACTCGTACAATATTATTTTTGGTTGATCAAATACGAAGCTGGTAGCATTCGGGTGTATCTGTATCGGAATTTCTATGCCGGACTACCGTAGCTATCGCCAATTTTGCCGACACAATTTCAATCTCCGCGATCGTGTATGTGGAAAGAATTTTCGTGCTTGAACAATACGAAAGCGTTAGGTTTTATGTAGAACGAAACCAGCGTGTATTATACGGAGTGGAAGGTATACGTCTAGTTGGCGGGATGGTTCGGAAAGGTGGAATCACATCCAAACCCTGTTAAAAGAAACCTTGAGGGACTAGATGAGTTGCAAAATCCTTTCCAACGTTACACCGTCGATCCTGTCCAGGTAAAAAGTGGAATTTACAAAAGGTAAAAAAGCACTATAACACTAGAAGTTGAAAAAGCTTGACAAGTCGAAAGTTTAATTTTTCATTGCCCGCATTGACACATCATCATTTATTAGGACTATAGAAGAGCGTACGGCACGTACCTACGTCCCTTTCATAATATGGGTTTTATGTAAATGTTTTAATCCTCGGGGAATTGAAATGTCTTTGATACGACTCAGCTGTCCACGGGGTTGCCACGCCATCCCGTGCTCCTCGCCTTGGCTGGTTTCTCAAAGCAACAATAAACTTATCGTTCCTCCCTCGCGGTATACGTTGCACTCTAATTACGCAGCGACGTGCGTTTTATCCTCCGTCCAAATCTACCTTCTATTAAACCGAATTAGATGCCGAGCGTCTGTGTAACGTCGATCTCGGGGAAGCGAGAACATGTAACGAGATAACGAGTGGGCGGAATTAAGGAAGCGTTACAATATACATCCGACTAATTTAAACCCGGGTTAAACACGCTGCTTGCACGAACTCCAGGCCGCGCAGCCTGCAGTCTGGATACCTATCAACTCTTATTGTTAACGACGCCGGAATCCGGAATATCGTGGAATACATTTGTGCGTTCCCCATCTTTCTTCGACTCGCACAGAGGTTGGGCTTGAATTTACACCGCGTGCTGAGCCATGATATGAGTAATGGTGCGTACTCCTGTAGCAGGGGTGGTTGTCGCAAGTCACGCTCCCGAGCACCAACCCCCGAACGGTCTTTGCCAAGCAGCTGCCCCCGAGCGGGCGAGCGTAACCCCGAGGGATTCTAACATGGCGGAACACGGATAGCTCCAAATATTGATTCTCTCGTGGGACGGAAGAGTGATCTGAATTGCAATGAGGCTGTGCCGGGAAAGTCTGGAGCCGTGGTTCCTTCCTGCCCGGACAACTTTACAGCTCAAAATGCGCAAGCGGCTTTTTTAATTTCCAGGTTCCGCCTCCGGATTTCTCATCGTCAGTCCAGAAGTATTACACGGACGACGAAACACGCGAGAAAGACAACCACACGGATAAATTTTTAAATTTGATCCAGTTTCGTGTAAATCCATGGCGCGATATAGACAGAGGGTGAAATTTCTAGCGGTATGAAAAGCAATTTCCTTAATACATTTCATGGGCGTGGCCTGCAGGCGGCTACGTGGTTGTCACGTGCGCGTCGTTTATAATTTCCGACAACATATTCTTCAACGCGTTGGCCGAATATATACCATCGCTGCCCCCTCGAGTTTTCGACTATTGTATCGTTGTGTTCGCCGGTGGTATTCTTCTTCCAAGGACTGACAATTTGGGTTGGAGATACGCCGACGCTTTCGTCGGATTACACCCACGGGCGTACGAATAGCCCAGGGTTATGACAAAAGTTGAAAATAAAGTAAAACCCATCCGGGCCTCGAGGCACGCGAAGAGATAGTAATTAAAACATCGTTAATATTAATAATTTTCGTTGTGCCGCGTCTCTTCCTTGCCTTTCTACACACGCAATAAGCGTAATATCACAGAATAATTGCTTCTAATTTTCGCATATTACGTGAACGGGATGTTGACTTTGTTACGTTTAATCGTTACGCAATTCAACAAACGAAAAGTACAAAGGCTATTAGAATCCACAGAAACGTGCCGGAGTAGAATGCGATTCAATTAAAAAACTCGGTACCGCACGACAGAATGCAGAGAATGGATAAGCGGCTAAGAAATACGTGCGGTCAGGCATTGGAACTGGAAGTTGACATTTGAAAATCTGTACTACACTCGTCGAATCCGCCACGGTTTTGAGAACGTCGGAAAAAAAGAAACAGTGAAAAGAAAAAACTCTGCGGTAAATCGCGGCTCAGTTTGAATCCGCATGATGCCTGCAAGAACTCAATTGCATAAGTATTTGACCGAAATAATCGGTATTGATCATTGATCACCGACACAAAATTTACGGCTATTATTTATAACAAGGATTCATTCAGCGAGTTATTGGGTTTTTAGTCTTTGAAGGTGAAGAAAGGCTGATCGTACTACAACCGAAGTCTCTTCTTGTGGCGAAGAACCATTTTTTCCTAAACTTTTTTCGCGAACAAAAAATAAATAAACCAAAATTACGCGATACTATACACACGAAACAGAAGCCTCTAATTATTGTGCGTGGTGAAATTATATTACGTGCAATTTATCACCGACCATATTTCAATTTCCTTTTCATCGTGTAACAGAGAATTAACTGTCCGAACTGCCGCCTCTGTGGCAAAATGAAGAAGAGGAAAGACGGCAACGGAGAGAAAAAAAAATCGCGTCCCTCAGTTTGCCACAAAGACCGTAACGAACACGATACAAGGTGGATTTGAAATTTCGATACAGACGTTCGATCCACGTTCGCGAAGACCAGATAGCCCCGGCAAAGTACGGCCCAATAGTCAATCGCACACATAATCCATGACTAGTCAATATCAACAAGCCGCAAAGACCGTGACACAGAGTTTTAGCAAAGGATGTAGTCGTCTAAGACGCTCAAGAGGAATAAACCCGCGTTTATGTACCTCGGCAGAGTTTATTCTCCTTTGGTTTTTCGACAGGTTAAAAAAAAAAAAACGTCCTGCTTCCTACGGGATTAGCATCACCCAAGAACTGCGAAGTACTTACAATGCTCACGAATTCTTTGGTTCACCATTCCTATTCCATTCTACAGAATGTAGTAGCGAGAAGCCAGATGTTGAAGTTCAATTGGTTTCCAAAGCGCGCACCGTGCGGCTGTCTCGCTCCTCTTATTTCGTCGAATGTTTCCTCTCGAACGTTTTTCATTCCGCTTTTTTGCCGCTGGTGTCTCTTTCCGGTTCGAGGGGCGAGCCAAGCACGATTAGTTATTGTCCTCTACGTCTGTCCGAAGCTATTACACGCGATATAGACGACGCGCGGTATTCCGTCTATCGATGCCCCATGCACGCACCTTCATCGGAGAAGGCGGAGACTAAAGAACCGTACGCCTGTGATAATTTATTCCCATATCACCCTCGCCGAGCCCCGTGTTATATACGTATATAACAATAGGTACAGGCAATGGGATCGTTTCTCCCTGCAGTCAAACCGAGCCATCGAATAAATTCGTCCCCCTCGCTCTACGATCTAATCCGAATTCAGAAGATACACCACGAATGGTTGTCGCCATTTTGACCGTTTGAATTTTCTCGGGAATGGAAGTAAGAGAATTGATATTGGTCCCATTTTTTCGTTAATTACGAAAGGAAAGTTTTGCCCCCGGGATTGAATGAGAACAAAGTTCCTTCGCCATTTTCCTCGCAAATTGTGAAGCTTTCGTTTGAGCAACTTTACAAAGCGGACTCTTCGCTTCGAATATCACGGCTTCCGAGCCGATGACCGACAGACGGAAGACGACGGCGTCGTGGGTGGCTGAGATTTGAGATTTTACACCGTGGCACTGCTGTTTACCGATAATCCATCAACTCTCTGTGTAAGTAACGCCGCGAGATCCGCAATCCATTGTCAGATCCGACCGACAAGGTCTAGCTATCCGACGGACTTACGTAATCCGTATAGCATAAAGATATTTAAGGTAGTTGGGTATTATACCGCGGCAATTTATACGTGGGTTCACCTCGCGCGCATATCCATATTTATCATTGTTTATAACTAAGACGCGGAAGATGCCGCCTGTTTATTTTTCCTTTTCGATCCTGCAGCCCGTGGTGTCGTACGAATTACACGACTTTGTACAAGTACAAGCGGACATGAAAACAGATATCACGATACAGTCGTCAAAGACTTTCGAATCGAAATTCGATCCGGATTTTTATGTTTTTATTCTTCTGTTTCATGCGATTTTTAAAAGATGAAATTGTTCCTACGTTCGAGTGGAAATCGTCGTCCACAAAACGCGATTCAACCGTACAGCCGCACGTGCAGGTGTTTCGGAAATCGAGCTTACAGCCGGAAATGGCAGGAAACTAACCGAAACCCCGAAAAGTTAACCATAGAGCGATCAAGCGTGGAATTGGGAAACGGAAAATGGCGGCAGGTTCTTGGGTGCGGAGGGAAGAACATCAAAGGAGGGAGAAAAAAATGACCGTTCGCAAATCGTTCGGACGAAAATTAATTTAGAAATTGGTGCTGTGGAAGAATGCGACGGTATAATCGATTTTCCAAAACGAAGTGTTGTGATAATTAGTTTTTCGAATCTATTTTCGAAGGTGAATAATACGTTAACGTTCTTATACATATAAAGCAGTCGTGGATGCAAATTAAACTCGTGTCTATCAATTCGAATCTGAACGGTGTATCTATAATCTCGTTACAATTCATTCGACGTGTCTCATCATCAATTGGCATCCAGTTGCAAAAACAAAAAAGCACGCGAGTTTTATATCTGACGAGAGCATAAATTTTTTGCCCGAATATCATTCTGTGAATACGTGACCGTATAATCACTGTCGTACAAAGTTACGCTTCATACATCCATGTGTTCCGTTCGTATTGACAGAGAGTTATCGCAGACCGCATCGATCCGCACTTGATCCAATCTTGATACAAAAAAAAATTTAAAAACCACGCAGGTGGTGCCCAGCGAATTTCAATCTCAATAAAACAGAATCATCCAAATACGATCTATAAGTTACAAGACTGGTCCGCGGAATCATCGTACATATACCAACGGTTTTTTTCCTTGTTATTGTCTCCTTTGTTTCCTACTTTATTTAATTATTGTTGAGAAGCTGTAACCATACCGAGAGTAATAAATATACGATGTAATTGATCACGTCGTGAGATTTATTGCCCGTATCTTTTACCCCCCTTCCCGCAGCCTTGCAATGGAATTAGATATACACACTGCATTAGGATAGGCCTATAATCCTATCACGGAAAGAATATTTGCCGATTCCCTCGAGGCAAGCGCAGAGCAAACAGCGTTTGTTCTTACGATGCGAAAATTGAACGTTCGACAGTTTATACGTATGTATAACAAGCCACGCTGTAATTATAAATTGCAACGGTCGAGTTTCGATTGCCGTTGCACCGGACAATCGTGGGGCAATACGAGTCGCAGGATCAGCTTGCACAAGCGCGATACGATCTAACACAGCAGCATTTTGCTCCTTCGGTATTACTTGTGTAATAATGTATAACGCGTAATGTTGATCCGATCGATCGATAGCCGATACAATTCTGCGGCATGGCGTTGCGGGGGGATGTAAATAGGTATACCTGTAATAAATGAACAAATTTTACAATCCAACCATCATCGCATATCGGCCGACCGGCCGGTCGGCAAGCCCAAGACTCATTACCCGGCAATCTGTGCGCGCCGATCAAATCGGTCTACGTATAGGCGATTGATCTCTCTCTCTATCTCTTTCTCTCTCTTGCTCTCTCCCGCTCTCGCTCTCCCCCCATCGTGTCTACAATATATAACGTTCAGGTATACATATACGTAGGTGCATTTATTCAACATGGCGGTTGATTAATGGATCAATGGTCTTGCCCGAAAGGTGTAACAGCGATAGATAGCGTTTTTTAAAAATTTTTTTTTTCATTCCGTATCGTAAAGGCAGCTGCCGAAGCCGCACACACATAAATATTGATATAAACATCTGTTAATACGGCGGGGGCGATGCTGCGGCGATTGCGCGTGTGTGGATGAGTATACGTATAACCGAATGTACGAGGCCTCTTCGACCAATTACAAATGCACCCATACTCTATGAAAGCAGGTATTCCGTATTATTCCGTATAAACTGCAAGATCTTCGCGTCAATCGCGACGATCGGCGTTAACGTCGATTGCCAATGAGTTAGGGTCAATAAATCGGGGCTCTTACACGGAACGCCTTATATTAGACGTATCGGACATAATGTATGCATGTGATTCGTACGGTCTCGAGATAAGGTCACGTGGTGGGGGTCTATAATTAAAAAGCTAATCAACCGACAACTGTTGCTAGATACGGTGTGGCCAACCTCCCTTCCCGCCCTATTCGTGTACAGGTACCATTATTTAACTATCCTATAAAGGATGTACAATGCCAGCACAGTGCGATCGAGCAAGTTTTTGCTTCTAAGATCAATGTGTGCGTCGTGTTGTTTTTTTTCTTTTTTGCCTATTTTTTCTTTCCTTCCTTTTCTAGCTCGCCTAGATCCGCGTAGATCTCAATGAATCACTGAACAATACGTGAAATGAACGGAGTTCCAGTTAGTTATTAGTGAAAGTTGAAAAGTCGGCTCGATTTCATCACAGATTCAAATAATTTGGAGCCTTCTTCCGTGGTACGAACCGATGAAATTTTGTCGATAATCGGCAAATTTTTCGATTCAGAGTAAATTAGGAAAAACAAGAGTGCGGATTGTTTGAAAGAGACGACGCATCGTCACCATTATTTTCGGAATGTTGAAACTTGACTCCGAAAAAAAAAATGAAGTAAACAAAAAAAATTAAAATAAATAAGAAATAAGAACAGTTTATGGTATGTACAACAATAGTATAATAAAAATATACCAGATCCCGGGTACATTTGTCGAGGGTTTGAGTCGACATCGTGAGACGAACGCGCATCGTTACAGACAAGGTGCGTATTATAAGTATGAAAGCCGAGCCTGTCTGGTCTCTAAAGTAATTAAATGCAGGGGGAGTGGGTGGGGATCGAGGGGACCGCGTGTAGAGCCTTTGCGGCGGCAGCGGGGTGGGGGCGGAGGAGACTCCGAGAGAGGAGAGGAGAAAATCAAGGGTGGGGGGAAAAAAGCCCGGCGAGAAGGGGAAACGGGGAGAGGAGAGGAGAGACGAGAGAGGAGAGGAGAGGGCGTTCCTCGAGCCACTCCCAGCGTCATCCGGAACTGCGCGCCCAGACTCCGCAGGAGGGTCCGGGTTCTTCTTCTTCTTCTTCTTCTTCTTCTTCATCATCATCATCTTCCACGCATGTTGATCATACCGCGAATAGTTCGAATGAAATATCGTCTATTTTACGCATGTGTTGCACCCTTCGTTTTCCTAATTTGCACCGCAGGTGATGTTGACATTGGATGATGATTTAATTGAAAAGATAGTCGAAAGTACCGTGGAAGATACGTTTCGAATTACGTTTTGAATATAATTCGAAAATTATGTTGACTGGTTGAACCTTCTGCGCAGGTAATCGAATCTGTGGCAAGAGTCGTCAGACATTTATTATTGTGACTTGATTGATTCCCGGAAACAAACAAACCACTTGTATCGGACATTCGAATCTAGATATGTCGACACTCTCTCTCGACAACGGGTACCATGACTGACTGCATCTTATTCCTTCACCAGTTGAATTTTTCTAGAAAGCGAGGTGGTGCGGGTGTTGAATTTTTTTTTTTTTTTTGACAGCGAGCAATGGATATTACATGCTTGAAAACTTCAATTCGTGTGATATTCCAGGCTTCGTTACACCGATATTGTACAACGCGAAAGATATAAAAAGAATTCCCGAAACACGCCAATGTACGGATTATAATCTCAAACTCGAGTTAATTTACTTCTTGCTCTCAACATTAACCAATGTCTGCGTTCGGCTACTCATCAACGCCAGTCATTAGAAACCCGAATAAAAAAGATTTAACTATATCGCCGATTAAACGGTCAACCTACGTTCGTCTGACTTGACCTCGCGTACGGTTTATAGATATAATATTCACCGAAACCGCTGAGTGGGGGAGGAGTGGAAACAGGAGTAGGTGGCTCAATCGAACCACCGGACGCACGATGACTTTATAGATCGATCTTTGGCTCATGGGTAGAATAATCCTCGTGGACATGATTGGGCAATTGGCAATTAATCGAAGGCAGGGTCTACGATTCGCGGACAGATCCTGACTGCGAAGAGTACCGATTTCGAATTGGCGACCGGAAATGGCGATGGTTGCGAGGAATATGTTCATGTCGAGAATGGAGGAGGAAAAAGAAGAGAAAGAAGAAAAAAAAGGTGCAACCGCCAGGCCGGACAATCCTCTTTCCGGGTACAACGAGGTTTCATCGTGTTTATGGTAATGGGTGTGCAGGGCGCGGTCGCAGGTGCGGACAGTTGCCAAGCCAGCGAAGAAGAAGCAGGTTGTAACAGCTCTTCGTAACTTTTGTACCTACAAATTACTGCCTTAATTTTACATGCATCCCGCGCAGCGTGCGGCTGCACTTATCTTGCTCCCTAGGCGGGCAGTGATGCAAAGAAAAACGAATAAACGAATAGAAAAGAAAAAGACGAAAAAAAAATGAAACGAAGCTTAACTCACCGGTTTCCAAGTCTATGGTGTACGGAAGACCGGCCCACGGATCTGCCTCCTCGGCGCGGGCTTTTTCGACGTCTTTGGCGATGGATTCCTAAAATCATAATTCACAGTTCATCGTGTGCAATGCCGATCAGCATAAACGAGCCCGGTACTGATTAAAATGGATATTAGTACGCTCCTAGATACACGCGCGTTTTAGAAACGTTTATTACTTCGCTGGCCAATCGACGTTCCGGACTGACCACAAGTCGGGGTACGTCAACCAACGAATTGCCTCGGGCACCCGGATTCGAGCCGCGTTAGTCCAGCCCCGATTACAGGGAACACATTAACATCCTCTGTGACTGGTAGGTTATGGAGTATGGGACGTAAGACAGAGTGTAGTCAATGGCGGACGTCGGATCGCTCGGTGGGATGGTTTGGTTCCAAAAAAATGTATTGATCAACCGTTTTCACTGCGACCCATTACGACAGTGTCTACGCATTCGTTGGGTTCCAGGTCTGGTCGATATTCCGATCGAACTAGAGCGTCACGGCGATGCTGGTCTTCGATCTTTGGGAATGGAGGTTGGTCTCGGGACTGGCGCTGGCGAACAACGAAGGTACAAAGTAGACGGGCATACGTGACGCCGCGTTGACGTGGAGGCTCATCGCGGGTAGACAATCCGTTCTGACGACCTGCGGACGACGATGACGAGTCACAGTGACGTCTGTTGCGGGAAAGAAGGTTCACGAATCACGGTCGTACACCCCCGGCGGTGATGGTCCCTTTTTGGAGACAAGGTTTTCCAGCCAAGGTGGTGGGTACTGCAGTGCCCGGCGTATAGATGATTGCACGTATTGTTAGCCAGTCGTCGCTCTCAAAGCTCACGGTTTAGGATCCCATTCGACAATGCAGGCTAAATGCACACATCCCGGACTGACTGACTGTTCGACTGTAAGGTCCGTTAATACCACGTGTGCCCGTTCTGTCCTTCAGGCGTACACAACACCCGTATTGCTGGGTAATCATTTCGACCAATTAAAATACACTCTCACCTTCAGTGCGCGACTGTCGAAGCGACAATACCTCGTACACAAACCCCGAGAGAGCTTCATCGCTCTACACGGTTGGAGATTACGAGGGAGGTGGTGGACTGGTCGGTTGATGCAGCCTTTACAGACGCTGCAACCCACTTGGGAGTGTACACAATATGAGGCAGGCCGTGAAATGTTTATAAAAAATAAAGAAGTAAGCAAAATTCAACATTGACTAGGCTGAGATTAGCAGCCGAACGCGTTTCCGTTCCAACCAACACAACGCAGCAACGTTCAGGAATCACGAAAAGATGGTACTTTTGTAGCATTCTAGGAACGAAATTGTGCCGCGATGTCCTATTTAACCGAGCAGTTTGGCGTGTTCAGCCGCTTATAGTTCGGACGGTAGCTTTTGCTTCTCATCCCGAGGAGTCGGTAAGTCTCTTTGTCTATCAGTTTGAACCAGCGGCCAACTATAGGCGTTCCAAATTCGAATTCTGGCGAAGTTGGCAGCTTGCTTAGATGCCCGCAAGCCTTGTATACTAATTATTGTGTACACGACGGGGTCCTCGATATCCTCCCGTCAAGGTCCGCGTTATCCGTCTTTTATTTCTGGGCCGCTCCTCCGCCCCCCTTCGTGAACCCCGCGAGTCCATGGCTGCGGCCGGCCGCGTACACGCCTATACGTCGGCTGTAGTGAAATGAGTTTAATGAAAACAGCATTGTGTCGTGACCATTAATCATAGTCGGGTTCCGATACCATCCATCCGACCGTGATGTATTGTTGCGTGCCGCGCGCAGACCTGGAGGGGTTTTTGAATACGAAACCACCCTCGGATATTCTCACTCCCCCGCTGCAACACTCCGCCACTCTGGCACTCCGCCGCTCTCTCGGACTCTCAGCCAGCTTTGAACGGACTCTCGTTACATTGTAATTACACCCGAAATTCATTACGGAGGTAAAAGCCGACACGAAAATTCCGTAACCGAGTTGTGAGTGGTACAGATGACTGTGCCGATGGTTTTCATATCTCTCACGCCGAGAAGCACCCCGTTCGAAGTTTGGAAAAAACGTTTGGACTCACATCGAAAGCACGCCTTGGCCGTCACTTTTGAAGTTTGCAGGTACAATCGTGAAACGTTTGAGGCATCCTTCATCGCCAAAGACTCGCAGAGCAGATACGTACGTCCCAAATTGAGATCAAGATATACCGAGGCTGCGTCGTTCCGGTTTCGAAGGGGAGCTACAGATTTGATCTGAAGTTGTTGTTACTTTGCTTTGAATTATCATCATTACGATTGTGATTATCATTTCATTTCGGTCCGCGGTACAGACTCGACAATGGAGGTCTCTGTCGTCGGCGAGCAAGACGTCCAGACATTTCTGGCATAGCTCTCAATTAAGGGCCGAGGCTGACTATCGGCCTGTCAGGAGGACTCGGACGCCGACGTCGACGAGGACGCGGTTTCACCGACGAACGCTAACCCACCTCAACCTCCCGGCCCACCTCCGTATATAAATATACGAAATCAATGCCACCCGTTCTTTGAAACCGTCTGACATACGTTCTTCATCCCCATCGCGCACACCGACGCTGTCATCGAGGGTACACAATGCGCGACGATCCGCGTGTGTGCGTTCTCAAACCTCAGGAAAATGGTGCCAGTCACGGTTCTACGGTGCCCCTGTACCCCCTTGCCGCGACGTCAGGAGTACGCGAGCGAGGCTTGTCATACGATAGGCCACAGGGTGAAGGCTACGCGCTGTTACTTCGTATCAGTTGAGGGCGAGAGGACCACCCAACCACCTTCGACCTCACTTCTTTCATGCGCCGAAAGTGACACGCGAACCGTTTTCTTTGGTATCAAGGTATCTAGGCCGGGTGGAATTAAAAAAAACCGTGATATAGAGACGAGCTGTTGACTGTGGGAATTGGCTGTGAGAAGAGTTACGATGGATTGAGTCGCGTTTTTGAGAAAGACTGGTCCGAGATCCTAAATGTTTCTGCAAACGAAACAACACGTTGAGCGGATAATAACGATGATTAAATATTCCGAGTGGTATGACGCTGTAGAATTTTGTTGGGGTGCAGGCTGTAGGATGGATATTCCATAAGTGGGTTCTACGATGCTAAATGATCGCGATACTCCAGCATGACAGAATTACATTCCCTCAATTTCTCCATTAGACTCGGTCTCTCCCGCTTCTCTAGCCTTTCTCCGTTTCCTTCCATTCCTCCACCTCTCAGCAGCTACAACTAAACCCTGCGAGTTCCGATTCATCGATTTGCGACGGGATAACAATCCGACAGTAGGTGAACAAGCTTTGGCGTATTGGCAGGCGCCGTTCGCCCCCCTCAACCATCGAGACAGCGAATCCGTTATAAATCACGTACAAATTTATATTTATGCACAAGAATAATACGTATTGAAATCACTTGCGAGATTTCTCGCGGTGCGCTAACGCAAGCATAACAACCAGTGGCGCCCGTTCGGTTTTTAGGGTGAGAATTCTCGGGGGAAGATGATGGACGAGAGGCATGGACCAGTTTCGACCCCCGCATGGCATCGGTAGGAGGGAACGTAGACGCATTAATGGTCCTGGAAATTGAAAACGTGAGTGGGCGTCCTTTTGGCCCCATTTTTCCTTCGTTCTTCACGGTTCATCTCCCTTCTTCTCTCCCATCTTTGTCTCCCATGCACTCCCATGCACTCCGGTTACGTTCCCCCGGGGGGTGCAGATCCGTCCCGAAAATGGCGGTCGCCATATTCCGAATGCTCGACTTTACTTCATACGTCATCGATCCTCGGTCCAAGCTGGATTTCCGGATCGATCGGTGGTCTGAGTATTTCACGACGTTTTTAGATCTCGATGGCCACAAAATTAAGCTGCTCCAGTCAGATTCGCGACTCGAGATCACCGCCTTAACCTGGTTCGCAAGTCCCGCGGTAGACTGGACGTCTCTCCTCCATTTGGTACCTCGTTTCCTTGTGATCGCGGTTCTCGATGGTAAACCGAACCCAGAAGACTGTAAAGAGGCTTCAGCGGCGGCGAACGGCGCTCGCACAAAGGTGGAACTCGGTGAACAATGCCTTGCGGCGAGAAGGAGGAGGACGAATAAGAATAAGAAGAAGAAGAGAATACTATACGAACGAGAGAAAGAGAGGCAGGAACGGGGAAAGAAAACGGAGTGGAAAAGAAACGCGAGGAGTCGAGGCTGCGTGCATGATGGGCGACCCGCCCAGTCCGCCGACGCAACGTCATCCTCAGGGTCCGCACCCCTGGTGCTACGACGCTGCCACTCTGCCACCCTACGATAAGCCAAGGATCGAGTAATGCTGAATTCCGTCGACGAGCGGCTTTGATAAAAAAAAAAAATAGAAATGGAAACCGAAAAAGACACCGCGACAATCGCCTCGAACATTGGAATGAAGACAGAGGTTGAACACGCAGTTCCTTCGTTCACTTTGTAACACTTTGTGACACTCCAGTACATACGATACAAGTACTTTCGATAAAAAGGGGGTGGAAAGCAACTCCGCAAAGAGTGTAGAGATACCGTGCCGAGTGGAGTCGTTCTTTTAATCAACTTTTTTAATTGCGGTCTAACAGTATGATACACGCGGAGACTGTACCTCATGCCGACAGTTGTCCATTCATTCGTAATGGACGGTAGAGCAATCGCTTTGACAACTGCACGCTGCCCGACCGGAGTCTGATTCTTCAATTGGACATTTATTCTTGTCCGGCCGGTGCTGCGGAGCAACACAACATCAGCAAAAGCGATCAGCGCAATGGTCGTTCGGTCACGTAGTGTCGTCCCGCTTTCGATTCTACTTTGATCAATTTTTCCGATCGATTTCGTAAATGTGTTTCAAGTTTCTAACGGAGTACATACACATTAATGAATGCATAGATCCGTGTTGCATGGACGGTTACGTATACGTTTCAATAACTACAACAGGCTACTGAAGATTCTCACGATGTTTGTTCAAGGCAAAATCCTGGTATATCTGTTTTTTTTTTTTTTTTAAATCAAAAGAGAGAGAGAGCAAAGACAAAAGTAAAGTAACTTGTACGTTCACTAAGCTTCGTAGGATTAAGTACCATACCAAAAAATTTGCATAGGCAAGTAGCATATCCTTTTCCTTTTTCAGACATTTGTCACGATCAACTGATTCATGACAATCGATGATACGGAATTGTTTTTTATTTTTATACTTTGATTTCCACTGCATCACATTATTCCTCGGACAAACTACGGTTCGAAAGTATTGACAGTTCGTCCAGGTAAACACTTGTGAAAAATCCGTGTCTTAAACTTAAATTAGCAAAGAGTTTTTTTTAAAACCCTTTCTTTGAACAATAAATTTTATTGCCGACAAAACTTTTGTAACGTAACTAGGTTTTTGGCGATACTGAAAATTTTTGTAACTTGGCACTCGATCAACCGATGCAATTTTTAAAGATAACGAATTAACTTTGTATAGGTGTAGTACGAAAAATCAGACTCACCTGTACTTCGGTATCATTAGCGGCCTCGAGCGATTTGAGCTTTTCGAAATTTTCGTCCGGCTTTTCGGGGTCCTGATCGTCCGGGGATGAAGCTGACTTTTCGGTAACAGAAGTGACGGATTCATCCAGGCTGAAACCCAGGTCCACGTCTTGCTTCCATAGAACCTCGATAAGATCCATGTCCTGAAAGATCAGAATAAAATTAGCGATCAATTACATGATACATGTCAAGCGTGTAACGAAAGAAGTCGTCGAGTATAATATGCTAGTTAATTTTTGTGCAAAGTTTTTCCCGCGTCGAAATTGAAATACAGGTCAGACTTCGTTGTAGGTATATGTATACATGACGGGTAAACCCGTCACTTTCTAAATCCCACGATACTATCTACCTGGATGTAGAAATGTCTGATTCCCGTGAAATGTACAAGAGTCTGCAGCCGCCTCTCATTTATTACCTTTGTTAAAAAAGACAAAGCAGTTGCTGCTGAATTGTGCAGGAGCCATGCAATTTGCATTAACCACATACAACCATATTATACACGAGTAGCTATATGTATCACGTATAGGTAAAAAGGAAAATTCTCCGTTCCGCGTCGTTAATAAAATTCATTTCAACGTATCTTATACCGTTTCATAAATAATTTTTTCGGTTCTTGGCAATAATTTTCGTAAATTAATTTCTGAATTACGTGTATATTCGCATATACAACGATTGTAACATGATTAATTGGAAAAACTAATTCGGCACAATCTGATTAGAATTGCGATTTCTTTTCCTGGTTGTACCGTCGGGACATGCGATGCGAATATCTTGATCACCGCTGTGAAGGCTCCGCCATTTTGTGCGTGGTCGCGTGTGCATTTGTATATAGTTGGTATATGCTCGTACGGTTTCTGAACCAGCAAATATGGCGCCTGCGCGACGTCCATTTACGTATATGTATCAGGAAAAGCTTGACGCGTGCACGTGCGCAATCTACGTCAACGCACATTTTCTCGTCTCACTTACATTTTATTAGCCGTGCCGTGCGCCACGGCTTCTGGCGCCACGTCGTTTTCGCCGAATGTTGTAGGTAGGTGTAAAACGGATCCTCAATGGCGGTAGAAAAAAAAAATAAAAACAAGAACAAACAAAAGAGAACAAAAAGAAGCCGTGTTAATAATCCTTGACGGGAGTTGTCGGGCAATCTTCGAAATTTATCACGCAACAGTATTTTCTATACGTTTCAATATAAAGGTGTGATAATACCTATAAGTAGAATCGTAATTTAGATGTTATAACTTCTAATGCGAATAGGAATGATTTTCATTGGATCTGTAACTCGTCGGATACAAAAGCCTCCGTAACGTATATGAAAAGGGGAAATTTCGAAGGTGGTTTATAGTTTTTAGACAGATTTTTTTGTTACCGAAACAGTCGACTCTTCGACATCGGAATTGAAATATTTTTGAAACAAAAATTTGATTCAAAGTTTCATTTTTTATACCTGTAAAATAATTTTTCATCTGGATTAGCAATCGATTAGAGATGACGAGGAAACTAAACTAAGCCCCGGAGAGTCAGGATCATTCGATGATGTATCGATTGATTATCTTAGTGTTGTTGAAAAGTAACCGACGAATGCGTATTAAAGTACCGTTTTTCAAATTCGTACATATTTTTCGCCGAAGAATGGTTTAAGTTAGTTACAGACGAAGATGAAAAACTCGATTGATATCTTCGCCCCAAAAGGGTCGTACAACTCAAAATACAAAAGCGCTTTCTGCGCGGAGATAAAAATCGGAGTATTTGAGTGGCAAAAGGATACGGTAAACGGACGAGTTGAGGGAGAGAAACTTCGGTACAAGGTACACCGAAATGTGAAGAAACCGTGTAAAGAATAAAAAGAGCGTCAGCCTGGGTGACCAGGCAGTTATTTCAGGGTCCGCTGCAGCTGGTTGCGTATATGAAGGAGAAGAAGAGCTTTGAATTCTCTTCGTCACAATTCCGATCATAGGTCGAGGAGCTGCGGGAGCACGCGGGAATTAAACGCGCGTCTGTCGTACAAAATGTGGCATCAAGACGAGCCGTAAATACGGTACACAGCGGCATGAACCGACTTCACAGCGATGCAGCAGCTGTAATAGTTCCCCACTGACAATCGGCCAATTTGGTGGATTCGTCATAGTCCGGCCCGTTATCCAATCTCTGGATTTTCCTCGCCAATTTAGAACCGTTTTCGAAAGTACTATTAGATCATCGCACTGTTATAGACGATTACAGTTTGCAGCTTCTCACTCATCGTGCCCCGCCCTGCCGGTGTCGATTCAATTGTGGGAAACGAAGAGAGTTTACTCAACAAGTCATTCGATGGATATATTTTTTACAGATATCCCTACTGGTTATAGAACTCCAGATGAAATCAATATAAAGTATTTCACAACTGGATAATGACTCCTTGACGTCAAGTTATACGGTATTGTCATCGGGCTTGGAACTGTTTTTACATCGTCGAACCAAAAACAAATCAACAACTGATAAACGGACGTTCGCTTCTTCGGACACAAAATCCGATGCGTATCCATCGAAAGATACGTGTGTTCAATTTGACGTGGAAAAAGACAATTTCTGTCGACATCTTCTCAAGGATGAATTAGGGGTAATATAATTTTAAGATAGATCATCGATGACATCCCGGGAGAGAACTTAACCTTGTTCTTCGTCCTCTGCAGCCGGTAAGGAAAAAAAAAATCCTAAACGCACGGGTAACGATGGGTATGGTTTTCCGTGCAAATATTTATTTCCGGAGGTTGATAGCCGGCTTGGCACTCCTGAAAACCGAAGTCGAGGACGAGGGTCGCTGTACGAGCCAGGAACCAGCGGGTCGGGGTGGGCGCGGCGTTACGATGTCCCGCTGGGTGATTCAACATGGCGGCGAGAGTGCACCACCCACGCCTCAGGAGGGCTGAGTTCCGTTGTTAGGCAAGAGGCGATCGTTATATTTTGTGGTTTTCTTTTTTTTTTTTTAATATATATTCCAAATTTTCGTCAAAAATAAATTGGAAGGGAACGGCTTCGTATTGCCGACTCGTTTTACGATCGCAGATGTATTTTCGGAGGTGTGTCATTGGGCAGTGACAGAACGGCATAGGTACGTATACCTGACACAGGTATCGGCAGATCAGCAATTACATGCCGATGATGGGAGTCGATTTATCTCGCATCTACGTTTCTCAGAGTTTTATAGGGGCCAGAGTTAGCTGACGATGAGCGTATAATACCAGTCGATCACTGGGGTTAAAACAATGGGTCTGAAGATGTTTGGTTCGGTAGGCAGATCGGCTGGAGTAAGAAGTAATTGTAAAATCTTACAAGAGGTATTCGAAGCGGTATATTATTGCCGTTTGCCTCTAGAATTTCGATGAATTCACTACCCTCCAAGCGATTCTTGACGAGAAATTTTTGCGACTGTAACGCAAAAAATCGTAATAGTTGAAAAAGTGGGATTTTAAGAAAGGACTGTAAGGATTCCGAAAATTACATTGCCGCTCAGAAGTTGCAGTGGTACAAGATCTGAGACATGGTTTTGTTTTTTTTTTTTTTGCATCGGACATCATTCACGAGCAATAAATAAAAACTTAAACGAAGACACGCCTTCTTAACGCACGAGGTGCGATTAACAGGAAATTTTGTAATTCGAATGATCTCTTACTCCTACAGCTGAAGTCTGGAAAAGTAAATACTAGTAGACGGATCACAATGGATTTCCTTTTTTGCTTCGCCGCACGTCCCGGCGGTGGTTTAAAATATTTATCGAACCATCGGCTAATTGTTTGACAAACAATTCTTACTTTTTTCTCTCTTTCATCCCGGATAGCGGTTTCTGCTTTAATTTGCACGCCAATGCATCTGCGAAAAGGTGGATTGTAAAAATTTAAAACGCGTGTGTTTAAGTGAAAATCTATTAGATGCAATCTTTTTTTCTTATTTTTTGGAAAAAAGATCACGTCAAATTAATAAAATCGTTGACATTTCAGAAGAGAATCGCGACGGGAAGATTTTTTCATCGCAACAGACTTTTCATTCGGTTCGCTAACAAAAAGAATTACTAACATCGAATCTTGACTTCGGGGTTACACACAATCAAGAATGTTTAATCTGGATTTTTCTACGGCTACGGTAAACAAGAAATCCACCGATTCTAGATATCTATAACACGAAAGAAGAATTGTATAAAAGTGTATGGTAAGAAGTGTATAATCATAAAGCAGGAATAAGTTTCGCCGAGAATTAATTGGAACTGGATGACAGGGTATAGGGATATGCCTAAAAACCGGAGCAATTCTGATTTTATTTGACTGAAAATTGGATCCGAGTTGTTACACTCGGTACGGAGTTGGCGAGCGTTGGGTAGAAATTGGTCTCACAGAGAAATCGTGGAACAAACGTCGTTCCGCAATACAGCTGCTCTCATCAGCCACCGAGCAGAAGAATTAGTGTTTTGCTTAGGAAACGAACGGTACACCCTGATCATCTCGACTGCGATAGAGCCAATTCATTCGTCGACAATTACGCGTATAATGCCGGGTGCACATACGGAAGGACCGCACGCGTTTCGGACGAAATATCCCAAAGACAAAAATGAGAAGAATCATATTTTTAAAGCTCGGAAAGTCGCGGAATGTTCGCGGCGTTCGTGGATGTTCCTTTATTGGGGTATAATCCACTTGTTTTCAGGGTCAAAGGTCGTCTCGTCTCACATCCCGTGACCAAACTTGAATATTCACGGTTCTGATGACTGCGGAGGCGGCGAAAAGGATGAAACCGTGATTAGAAACCGGGATCGAAATGTTACCGCTGAAGTATTCCGGGAGATTTCGTCTCAGTTTTGAGAACACCGTACCTGCGGTATAAGAGTGAATGAGAGTAAATAATGAGCCACGAGGTGCGTTCTTTGCGTTTTTGTGTCTCCTTTCGTTTTCGTCTGATGCTCTTTCCGGTTTCGCCCTCGAACTATGGAAGAAGGTCTTTCTCAACTTACCTATAAAATCACGAACTTTCAAGCCAGTTAGGTACATAATTTTTTTCCAAACTTCCGATGGGCAGATTTCTGCAATAAGGAAGCAAACGGAAAAGGGGTTGAAAAATTGCAACGCAGGATTCTTGTCAGACCAAACTTCTTCGTTTAGACCACCAAATGCTTCGGTATCGAGTTTCTTCCACAGGTAGGTAATTATGCGGAATGTCAGATGTGGGAAGATAGAAAACGTTGGGACGTAAAGTAGTTTGGTGAATTTAAGTAAACTAGTTTTGTAATACCCGCACGTTATTCTCGTGATTTTGACAATATGAAAAAGCCGCCGATGTGACACGAGTACTTATTACGATAGTATCCCGCAAAGAAATCGGAACGTCGATTCGATTGGATAAATTTGACGTCAAAGGGATCGAAGTGTCGCGCGGGGATCGTAATTCAGTCGGAGATATCGTCATGGCTGAACCGTGGAGAAGAAATAAGAAATAGATGTTTTTAATTTTGTAATCCTTAATGCGCTAGTTGCATGCTACCACTTCGTTCCGTTCGGTCGTCTCACCGTTTTTATAACGGGTTTATAATAAAAAGTGTCAATCTTCCACGCCCGCCTTTTCGTTCCTCGGCGGCATCAGCGGTTGCAGCTCTGACCGGATCGATGATCGCTAAGGAAGTTGGACAAAATTTCATTCTACTTTAATTGGGTCGACGAATCGTCTCGCGACGTCCATAACGAAGCAGAGAAGATTGCGGATTCCACCCGTAGTAGAGAATATTGTAACGTCGTGTTGCGTATGAAAGACGCGATTTCGTTGAAATAATGCAGCAGCTCATTAATGGACGACTGGTCGATATTTCGCAGGGATGGTTAAGCGAAAGATGAATTTCCTTCGAAGAAATAAAACCTCCGCCTCGTTTTTCAATACAAAATTTAGAAATGATCAATTATCATTTAATAAAATTCTGTAGAATTCTTTACAAAAAAATCATTGCTGTCAACTTCTTGTTCCCTTTTTTTTTTTTTTTTTTTTCACTTTTACGTCAACTTATAAGTGACGTGACGCGTCGAAGTGTTCGTGGCATAAAAAAATTTGTTCGACGGATTAAGAGGTGAAAATTTCTTTGGAAAATTAAAAACATAACGGGAAAAGTAGTTAAACTATAATTATTTCAGAGGAACCATTCTCCAGATATTAAAGAAACGAAAAACAATGAAAAACAAATCGCTTGTCCGCCGAAAGCGTAAAGTTTAACTACAGTCAAATAAAAAGTGGGGCCCATTCTTTGGCTAAACATAAACTATTAACTTTAGTCGAATAAATCTTGCTGACTCGTTTCATGAGATCCAGCTCAAGGGATTCAATCTGGCTTAATTATTTGCGGTAGATTATTTGAATGACGTTAGGCAAATCTTTTGATACAAGAAAGGAGAGATGCCAGGATTTTTATCTTCCATTACAACGATGCGGCATCGCATCGTGCGTATAATGAAAATGCGCGATGATCATAAAATCAGAGCGTACAAGTTTTTACACGCGACGATGATCAATCGCAATTGCGGGAAGCATTGAAAGTGTTACACCTTGTAGATGTTTCTCACTAACGGCTAATGGTAAATCGTATCATCCGTAAAAAGAGTAACGAATTAACTAAAAAGTGATTCGAAGATGTGAAGCAAAGTTTTTCACCGACAGATATATGCTGGCATTTAATTGGATCTTTTTGCGGTTTTTTGGGGATTTGTAAGCTGTATAATTGGTAATTTTCCGCACCTTCTGGTACATGTGTATCCGTATACATGTATACATGTACATACAATGTGCACGTATGCGCAATCGCGATTGAATAAATAATATAATAGAAATTTGGAAAGCAATTACGAACGGATAGACGAGAAGCCGATTAGCGGTGGAAGATCAACTTTGCGGGTTTCCTGGTTGGCTTGCAAATCGGGAGGATAATAATTCTCACGGTATTTTGTCGCTCCGGTGAATCAACAACGTTTAAGAGAAAGATTTCCCGAATGAGAAAGTGCAACGGAAACTACGTCGCGTTGTATTATTATTACAAAAGCCCCGATTAATTTACGACAATGATAGAGAATTAGGGGGGATCGCTGCAAGAGTCAATTAATATTAACAGAGTTGGGTGGTTTTTTGCCTGCAAGTGAACGATCCGACTGAAACAAATGGCCAATCGATCTTTACAACAATTACACATGCCGTATTTGAAATTTCTTGTATATTTTTTTTAAATCGATTTTGAGCAAGCTCAGGTGCATAGAACGAATGACCCAAGTCTAAGTACGTAATAATTTTCAACCGATCTAACAAACTTTAACAATAATTATTATTAGGTCGATTTTCGCCCCAGCAGGACGACAAAAAATGGGCGTGCCTGACGCAGCGGCGGTACTAATCCTTACAAATTGGTTGGTAATCTGGTTACGAAGTGAACACAGCCGCAGGTCTGGGCTTTGGTTTTCTCTTCCCAAACAGGGATTACCAGCTATACTTTGGCAACAGGGTTGGCTGGTTCGCGGCTCGTCCTCCTCGGACGTCGTTCGACTCCTTGTATTTTCGAAATCCCTCAGAGTCGGAGTCCGGCTGACTCGAGGATGCGGAGGGTTGAGAGGAAGAACGTCGAGCTCTAATGGACCGACTACCGTTAGGGTCTTTCGGCATTATCCCTGATTTCCACGCCACCCTTTAATACTCGCCCATTACTTATGCCGCACCTAGGCACCTAGTCGATGGTCAGGCGACAATGCCTCTCTTCAAAGGGCAACAAACATGCGATAGGTTCGGAGATAACAAGGCGCTGGCTCCTTACGTCGGAGTAATCTGATCAAGAATTGTACGTTTTATCGGAAACGTGGAGAACGGCGTCGATCGGTCGAGAAGAGCGACACTTGAAACAGGTAATTTGATAACGATGTGTTTGAAGGACTTCTTGGGGGTCTTAAATACTTCTTCGAGTATTAGCTATCGCTTTTTTTCCAAATTTTTGCATCCCAATCCTAGTGATAACGATTGGTAACGTTTGCTTCTTGCGTCCACTACTGTTTGCTCGATAACATTTGATAACGTTTCTCTGAATGGCTTACCCCTGTTTTAGCCTTAGCTAATAGTTGAATGATCCCTTAACTCTGACGTTTTGTTCTAAAAATACTCGGAGATGCGATGGCTTCTGGAAAATTTTTGTCAACGATCTTCACCCCACTTTCGTTTTAAAGAGGATTTACGGATTATTTTTAAAATGTTTAGCATCTATTACCGCGTGCACCGAGTAAGTTACAAGAGCATTTGCCTCGAGTTGATCGTTTATACAGCAGCTACCTGTTTCCTCGGAATCATTACTACACATGATGCGACGCTTTGATAAGCGTATCATAAACGAAAGCTGCGGCGTAGGCTGTTCGTTTGGATTTTCTATCCCCCTTCCCAGCAGCAAGTGTCTATGTTTGTTATATATTTTTTCTTCTCATCCGTGCACGGAATTGAGATGAAACATGAAAGGAAAAAAAAAAATAGGGTACATTTTGAATCTCTCTGTGACGTAACCCTTTGGAAACGGGACCGGCTTGAGATTCCACTGGAATAACTAATCCCTCCCTAGGGATTGTAAGTAGGTAAGGAGGGTCGCGAAGGAATTTATACCGCAGGTTGTGTGCGCGGCTATGCGGCGAAGAAGTCGAAGAAGAAGAAGAAGAAGAAGAAGAAGAAGAAGAAGAAGAAGAAGAAGAAGAAGAAGAAGAGGAGGAAGAAGGCCCCGCGGATACTCAGAGGCGGAGGTAATAAGACGCTTATCGGAGTATCGCAACCACGGGGGTTCCTCTCTGATTCCCGACTTCGAGCACCCGACAAACCCGAGAAAACCCGATCATCTCGCGGCCTCGTAGGGGTTCCTCGTTTGTAACTATCCTCGAGCTGGGCGTGTGTGCACTAATCTATACTTAAGTCCAAGAACTACCGAGAATCCAAGAGAGACGGGGTGAAGACGGTGCAGGAGCTGCAAGTCTGCGAGGGATCAAGGTGGACTCTGATCAAACGAATTATTAATTATAAAATTTACGAAGAGAGACAAAATTTGCCGGTTTACGGAAAGTGCGTCAAGTAGCTCGAGTGTCGAATACCTCACGGGCACCGAGAATTTACGATAAAGGAAGCCAGGAGGTCGGCCTTGCGTCCAAGAGCCGCATACAGAGAACTCTTGATTCCTCGAAGGTGCAGGGTTACGAGGATGGGGGAGGTGAGGCCCTCGGTTTCACCCTTGTTTGCGGGTAGGAGAGTCGGGGATCCCCATGAGGATAGACGCTTTCTTTCCCCTCGCTGTATATCCCGCGGGATCATTAATCAAATCCCTCTCCTCGTCCCCTCGGCGCTCGACGACGTCGTCGTTCTCGAGGAGCCGCAGCCGCCATTATGGAGCGGTTGCGTGCGCGACGCACTAATTAAAACTCGGGGAGAATAAATGCTTCGCGTACCTTACCGTGTATACATATTGTACGTCGAATTCACGCCGAGGAGAACAACCAACGAATAATACTCGAAGAGCATATCGCGGGGAGAATAAGAGAGCAGATTTTACTCGAAACTGCAGGTAAAGTGGGACACGTCAGGTTTTTTTCATAAAATATACGTACTTCGTAAAATACAGAATTCACTCTGGAAGCAGTGAAAATCACTGTGCGCAGAGTAAAATCTACTACATTTATGGAAAAAAATATATATTTGACACGTGTATTTTTTACTGCAGTTTTCAGTAAAATCTACTATTCTTCTTCTCTCCGTGTAAAGAGCATCGAAAGTTTCTATCAATGCGCCGTATGCTTTATACGTACGGTTTAACCGGGAAGATTTTTTGAGTTCTCGTAAACAGATTCGATCGATCGAAAGATTCAAATCGAATGGTCTCTACTGTTGAAATAATCGTTGGTGGTTTTTTATTTATTTTTTTTCTCGACGACAGATTAATGCGATTTAATTGTGAACGAGTTAACGGTTTATACATTTGTGCAAGGTTTTACTATACATCCTCGGTTATAATAAAGAAAGTTAGTGAACATTCTTTTTCGTCTACAACCAATGTAGCAACCATCATCTCCATACCGTAAATAATTTTCGGTACCTATACCTATTTACAATTTACGAGCGTAACGGCTTTAGAAATTGGAATTACGACTCGTTAACAGGCATAAAGTCCTTGCGGCGTGGCCGAACAACAAACAAACAATTGGCTGGCTGTCTCGTCGGAAATGCACGGTGACTCGTTACCCTCGGCTCGACGTTCGAGGGGTACGCGTACGCCTCGAAAAGGGAGAAATTTTCGAGTCACGGTACCGCGTCTCGGTGTAAGAATGCGTTTAAGTATAATTAGGTGAATGTCAGTCGCTGTGAGCCGTGGATAATCGTCGCTTGATCCAGTCAAGTTAAAAGGCGGGTGCACTGGCAAGGTGCGTACGATCGAAGAAGACCCTTCAAATTTGTTTACAATATTTTCTTTTTTCCCTTTCCTTGCTTCAACTTTTACCGAAACGTCCAGCGTATCGTTCAGCACCTTGCGACAGTCGTTTCCACTTCATCTACATCCATTCGACTTGCACGACGTACCGCTTCCAAAAAAGATTAAAAATCACGAGCGACGAAGAACCAACTCTTTGAATAAGCGCTCGTTCGATTTGCAGAATACCGAAACATAAACCCGTTGACGACTCGCAGGGCGACGATTGTTGTAGGAACCGTCGACCGCATCGTCAGGTTCTCTTAAATGTTGAAAATACCTGTCCCGGCGTGCAGCTCGGCGTCCCAAACGGGTTCATAAATTATTTAGTATTCGGTGTATTCAAGTATTTAGAAGAGACTTGGACATTTGCGGTGAGGAGGACTTAGTCAGGGACCGCTAATGGGCCCCAAGGGTGCCGTAAGAGTAACGCCCACGTCCATTCTTCTGTTCTTGCAGGGACCCTTTTCTTTGGCTATTCGGTTCTTTGCTTTTCAAAGGTTTGAGCGGGGCGATCGTCGGTCCGTCAGTTCCTCTCAATCGGGGCACTCGCAGCTTTCGAATCTTAAAACCGAACTGGATCAGAGACGAGGAGGTGTGTAGAAAGATTTCACAGACGCCGAGTCCGCGAATAATCACCGTTCCAGTCGAAGTAATTCTATTCTGGTCGATTTTCCATCGCTGGTTTATTTAATCGATCCTCAATTTGTTACGATTTCAACGTTATTCATCAGCAGTCCAACGATGATTAGGGTATATTCTGCTGACACTTCCTACTTAACCGCCATTCGCTGAGCTCTGGCACGGCACGTATTTTCATCCGGCACATGAAGACGCCGAAGACGTGACGTGACGCGACGTCCAGACGCCCTTTTTCCCGTCGACGACGACGTCGGGATTTCGGGATCTAGACACGCTTTGCTATTGTTGGCTCAGACTCCGACACCGCCGATGTAAATTTCTGTGAAATTCGTCTACGAAAACATCCACCGTGTTGAGCTGGTCTCGGGCAACAATGATTAGCCATTGTTGGTCGCTCGGGCGAGATCCGTCCGGAGCGTTATCCTCTCCCCACGGCTTATTTTCAATACCAAGAGAGGATCGAAATGTTGCAAAGAGTTGTCACTTGACGCGAATCAAATTCGCGAAGAAGAAGATTCGACGATGTTTCAGAAGTGTATAAAATCCAAATTTCAAAGTAAAAACCTTACACCCACCAATTTCATTCGGGTGACGAATACCCTTGGCGGTGTTCGTCCTTCCCGAATTCACCCGTTTACCAATTGATTCGTGAAATCATTTCGACCCATGTTCAGACTATTCTACTATTCTAAATCATTTGACTTCGTCGATGTTCAGTCACGTCTATCGACTACTCGTATCGCGAAGCGGCTCATCCTGGGGTCTGAAGCCAAAGGTTTTCAGCGCAAGCTCGGAAGAGTTTCCAGCTAACTAGGATTGACCAAAGCTCCGCCGGTTATCTCCGTATTGTGCGTCGACACAATCAAAGGACGCAGCGGCCATTGTGTATCGGTAACAACTCGCGCCCACGAAGGGTCGACTTCGGGAAGGAAGATCCAATCACGGGAGTTTCATTCTCTTAAGAAGCTGGATGGGTACGTATAATACAGGGGATATACGCAAGGCGGACCAGAGACGTATCCCTGCTGCGTGCAGACGGGGAAGAAAGCATGCAACGCGGTTCCGAAGGGAGCGAGGAAGGATCATCGGAGAAGAAGCGACGACTGGAGGAGAGAGAGAGGAGGAGACGACGAAACGGCGAGCCGAGGGTTGCTGAGAAAAGATCATTAATCAACCTCAGCTCGGTCCAATCGCGGCTCGCCTTCTAACCTCTCGTTCCGCTATCGGGTTTTCCCCCTTTTTTTATGCTCTCCCACCAACTCCCCCCTCCTCTTCCTCGGGATCCTTTTCGTCCGCGTGTCTTATCTCTCCCCATCGGAATAATGCAATAAATATATATATATATATATATATATATATAATATTGTAAATACATGTGAAACGGATCAACTGCAGGGAGAATCGAATCGCCGCGCGCACCGATTAATCACCGTAGTTATAGGAGCTTGACGGGTTATTTTTGGTCATACACCTGTACCTACTGTGTACCTAGATAAACAAGGCAAGTAATAGGTGCGCCGTAAGATAGATCCTGCATTGGCTTTGCCAAGGTGGAAGAATTTAAACTGTACCTTAGTGTCCAGAAAATGGGAAATTTCACGGGTGAATCGAGAAAAAATGATTGTAAATCTGTTCGTTGGCTCAATAAAGTTGATGAAATATACTTCTTTTCCTCTGTATACCTATAAACTCTTTACGCCAGCCTTTCTAACTGCGTGAGTAAGATATTATAGAGCGAACAAGAACTGTTCGCGTAAGAAATAATATTGGAATAATACAAAAACTGTTGTATTTGATGTATAACGGGGATATCAAATGCTGCGGGACGAAAAATCACACCGAATGATATCTGTATTAGGTTGCCTCTATATACCGACTGAAATATACCGCAGTCAGTATACAATTTGTTCTTGTATTTGAACTGCGGTTATTAAAGATATAACGGCAGGTGATTTCGGACACGGTAATTGACTATTTCTATCAAATTAAAATTATCCCATTCCTGCAATATCGCGCAGTGATATTTATTGCACCGCGTTAAAAGAAGAAAAGACAAATTCACTGTATTCAATTTATTTCGCAGGACAATACAAAAAACCCATAATTCATCGTCACATTGTCCCGTCATTTCCTATCGATTTTTCTAGGACAATTAAAACAAGTCTGAGTTTGGCACAATATTGCACTGAGAGAAAAAAGTCATCGAATCAACTAAATTAGCGGTCCAACGGAATGTATCGACTAAAAATTTTGCTAGACCAACGAATCTTGAATCGACGCAAATAAATGTTTATTTCGCCGGTCTTGACCAAACATTCAGTAGATTCAATGACTTTTTTTCTACAAGGCAGGTGCGATTGGCTGGATGAGTGGGAGACACGTCGCGATCATACCTACGTATTTCTAAATCGCCTGACCTTTTGGCAAAAGCTCGCGGACGTGTAATACTGTATGTATTGTATAACAGCGGGTTTCAGTACCGCGTATCAGATCGCTGAAGCCCGTTGTTTCGATTCTCCACGCGTCTTGAGAAGATCGAGTCCCTGGATAACCTGCACGTGGTGTTTATATACTCGTTCGGAACGCGCGACGAAACCGCCATGCAGGGTGGTTATAATTCAAAGATTCGTAATCTTTCCTAGTAGGCGTTTCCGACCCTCAAACGCGTACAATTCACACCTTCGCGTATAAAAAGTGAGTGCAAAACTCTTTCTCATTCTTACAGATTAAAAATTTCAACGGTCGATGATAAGCTCAACTTTACATACAAAGGAGGTCAGGTTTTTAGTTTAAAAATCATTACTCATACCGATTGTTGACTTGTGATAATCTAAACGACGTGGACAAAGAATCGATCATTTCCAATAGCCCTTTTTTTCCGCATTCGCAACGAAGAATCTCAGCTCAGAATTTGTGCGACACCTTAAACAATGACAACGCGCATTCGTATCGCACTGCGTTTTCCGTTGCGTGAAGTTAAATGTTCTCCGAAGTAACAGACGACGAAACGGTACGTATGAGCGGACTAAACTACGGAAGGCACGAAGAGTGGGGGATTTGTTTCGGTGGATATTAATATGATAATTAGCCAAGAGAAAGAGAGAGAGAGAGAGGATCAGAGACGGTCCTAAGAAGGAAGAGCGCGATCGAAAAGAGGAAACAAAGAGGAGATGGATGAACGTGCGAAGAGAAAGGGAGACGAGAAGCTACGAGAGCGTAAACCCGCGGTCTGTAGAACCGCTCAAAGCTTATTGGAGCGGGTTTCTGATTGGCCAGCCTGCCGCACAGCATGGCGGGTTGTATTCGGCGCCGCGACGGTCTGGCGTCCCGGCGCGGCGTGAGTGATCATGCGGCGTTCAGGCTGCCGCAACGCCGCTTCTGAAACCAAAGCTTATAGCCGCCAAGCACCGCTCTGGCATTTAACACGCTTAACCGGAAATTGAATTTCTATGATACCAGCGACGTGTTCGCGGTGCGTGGCGCATGGCTAAGTAACGCGCTTCCAGGCACATCCGCTTTCCGCAGGCAAATGGACCTTTTTACGTTTGCGGTGCGAACGTAGATCGATACAGATTACGTCGAAACACTCGATACGTATCGACCGATCGGAGATGGAACTGCGTTAACGCAAAAATAAAGAAATGGCACGGATTCTGCGAAATCGGAATGGTAAATTCGCTGTACAATTCGTACAATTTCTTTATTTCAGCGTTAAGTGAAAATGTATTCGAGCGTTTTTGTTCAGAATTCCTTATAGAAAAGGGATGTCGAACCGTTTTTCGCTTTTGAGATACGTGGATATCGATATTCGGAAATAGGTATATGCGAGAACGTTGAAATCGACCGGAGTACTCCCTTAACTGTGCGAGTGTCCGAACAATTCTAACAAAATGTTCTATCTCAAGTTCACGGACGTCGGGCATAGAATAAAAGCTAGACTAAAAACAGGCACACGAGTGTGCAACAGGATTGTGACTATACGAGGCGTCGGACCTTTGTGAGAAGGAGAAGAGTTGGATACCGGTTTTTTTCCCCCCTCTCCTCATCCCGAGGGACGATCGGGTTCCTCGCCTAATTACAAGATTCGAGCCAATCTCGAAGGCCCCTCGGTCGAAAATTCTTCATCTTTCTCCGCGTGCAGGCTGTCGCCATTTTCCTTTTCACGGTCTCGTATCGTCGAGAATTTCCGAACGGAACGAAGATTCTAACGTGGAGGATAATCATGCTTGGAAAAGTTAGTCGCTCGTTCTCAGAGCTTCGAGTCCGACATCTGAACGCGCGATAGATCCTCTCCTGGGAGATCGCATCGATCAATCCGATAAATCTTGGCTTGTCAAAATATTTTCTATGGGGTTATTCGCGGCGGTATATTTTTACGGTCGGTCGTCATAGGCGCCCGGATAGGAAGCATCGGTATTATGGATATTGTGGGCACAGGGCGGCCTCCGGATAATATTTATCCTCCTTTTAATCCTGTGAAAACATTCATACTCGCCGTGAACCGCCACCTGGAATCTCTCTGGGGACAATTCGATCAACGAGATATGCCCGGTTTGACTTCGAGCCATTAGATTCCCGTGGCGGGAGAAGGACCGCGAGAAGAAAGGCTCGAAACTTTCATTTTTTCATATTTACCGGAAGAACTTCGAGTTTAGAAATTTGTAACGAGAGGGACGCGGCTGCAGCCGTTATAAAAATGAGGTGCGGAAAGAAAGAAAAAGAGGGATGGATAGATAGGTTGCTTGTTATGTCCACAGCGATGTTGGGCAACTACGTAATGATACATAATGACAGAAATTAATATGCGATACAGAAAAAACAGAAACATATAAGCAGGTAAAACGGACAGAAAACATGACTTGAAATAGGTAAAATCAAAAAGGAAACAAAGATAAAACGATGAAATCAAAGTATAAGATTTAAACAGCGGAGAGTCCGCGGCAATACGACAGGTTAGAGACGAGGGGTGGGATAAAATAAAATTCAGGTAAATAAAATAAAGTCGTCTGGTGGAAAGAAATCAAACTCAAGCAACCAGGCCGACAGCTAACCCAATTTTTTTATTTCTTATTTTTTATTTACCAAAAATTACGATTTCTCTCCATTATTATAAAAAAAACTTGGGTTATCTGGTGTCAAAATGGCGGGGATAACCGAGCCCCGACGTCACGAGGACATTTTCCAATATTCCCGACGCACCGTAGCGCAAAGCGTCACACTGTAAAGCTGCAGGTAAATTGGAAGACTCGGGTTTGTAGTTAAATTACACGAATGGTTAAAGCACCTGCTTGGAAACACGTCTTAGAGACGGCCGCGCTGCGTATAGGCTATAAAGCACAGAACGCGTCCTATCTAGTGTAAGAATAGTAATATACCAATGTATATCCATACCTAGGCATGTGGCACAACATGGCACAACAAGGCATAACATGGGGGGGCAGGTGATCACGTCGATCCCGCAGCACCGTTGAAGGTGACAAATGAAGATGCGGCATCCTTTTGAAGCATTCTTACAAACTACCTTGCTTACAGTCGGCTGTGACAGACATCCGCGTGGGAGTCAGGAGAGAAAGAGAAAAAGAGAGAGGGAAGAAGGTCGAGAAGCGGAGAGAAACGCCATCCGAACATCGGAAATGAAGAAAAATGAAGGAACGAGTGAAACTGTACAAGTTCAGAATTCGTCGACAAGTACAACCGACTATAAACAACTTTTGATCATAGGTCCAAGATGCAGTGTAAAGAGGTGTAGGTACGTTAAACAAACAAATATAACGACACTTTGCGCGACGTCGAGGTTCAAACGACTGTTAGATGCGAAAAGTTGCGGGCATTCTTCGGCCTTTCTTTCGTACCTTTCTCCCATTTTCCCCGCGTCGGGATGAGCGGAGTATCAGATACATCCTAGATCCTAGACAGTCGAACGCGAACCATTAGTCACGGGTTGTACGGGGCATCTCCTGGCTGCCTGGAGCTATTTTCAGAGAGGACAAGCAAATCTCCGTTCTATCTCTAAAAGGCGAGCGACGGAGGTGGTCGAGGTGTTTATGATAATCCTACGAGACTTTTCTCCTCCATTTCTCCGACTCCAAAGGCGGTCTCGCGGCTCTCATTCTTTCTCTCGTTTTCACGTCCCGGTCAATTTTAACCTCGGTTTAAGGGCGAGCGTTCGGTAAGAAGCGGAGGTGCCTTGAGTTTGACAGATTGTTAGAATGAATTATACCTAGACTGGATTCGGTCGGAAATTTCATCCCGTGTTTTACAGCCGGGAATAGAGTTCGTCGAGTAAACTATTTTTTTTCCCTCGTCACTTTTACATGGGGCTCGGTTGACCCCAGAACTGATTTTAACGTACAATTTCAAAGCCAACGTGCTTGAATCAGGATTGTTTGCGCGAGTAAAACGAACAACGATTGAAAAAACTTTGGGGTCTCAGAGACCCCGTGTACGCATTGCGTATTGCCTTACTTTTTTGCTCCAAGAATTTCTCCCACATCCTCCATTGTTTTTTGCTCAAACTTACAAGATTGGAGTCTATTTTTGAATTCTTAAATTATTCTCTCATAATTTGATTCAAGTCGTAACGTAATGTTGCGTACGGTAATAAGGTTCCATAATTGGCCGGGGTCTGGGAAACCCCGTCTAAGTAACGTGGAAGTTTCCGTAGGTTCAAAATACACTCTCCAATAATGAATTGGAGAACATTCACTGATATCCATCAATTTCCGGAACTTTTCACAATCGCGATGATAAAATCTGCGATAACTTCCCGATGTCTGTAAATAGAGTTTAACGTTACGCAGGAAAAGCGTAGAATAATTAAGCGTAAAATACGATTTGCAGAATATCTCGGCACGACTTGAGTTCAGACCAAAGACCGCGGGCATTTGGAATTCATTATAGATTTCGCAAGTATAAGGAAACAATGACAATTACATCACCCCTTAACTAATTGTAAAGGCAGGTACCACAAAAAATTCTCCAATAAATAACATAAATTCTACGGCAGTAAAAGGAGTAACGACGTTGCGGAATATATCCTTTGAAATAGTGAAACGGGGACGAAAACGAGACGCGATTCTCGCGAAAAATGAGATCCTGATCCTGCAGGCGAGGCTTTTGGTCAGTCAGACTGCTGTCCATGCTGGATGGATGGTCCGTGGTCCTTGTCGTGAACATGACAGTTTGACAGGAGGACGACGCCAGGACCACCTTCAGTCCCGGAGGCTGCGGTCCCGTCTCTCTTTTTCTCTCTCTCTCTCTCTCTCTTTGCCTCTCTCATCTCTCTCGCCCACATCTCAGCTATTGACTATCTACTATCAGCTATCGACCTATCGGGCATCAGGAACGGGTCATCTATGAGCGGCTTATCGGCTGCTGGTAAACGCGTCGAGAGATCCACGATTTGTCAAACTGTGCCACACGACTTAACATTACCACCGTGATTAATCTCCTCTTCTCAACATCGTTTTTTCTTTTTCACATCAGAACCGAACAGTTCGGAGATATGATACGGACGGTAATTCTTGACGGTTTCTTTCGCTTTCCTTTCTTTTCTCATTTCGAAACCACGGGGTGGATGGGAAACTGTGAGTTGAATCAATCGCGTTGAACGATTTTAAAGTCCAATTTACTCCAGAGCTTGAAACATTTCCAGCTATATTTGAAGAATATAATTAAAATGTAAAAAAATATACGTATAACTTTTGATCCTTCTTTTTAATATAAATTTCGTTTGGTTATTTTTAAACGAGTTACGAATATGCATCACGCGATTGAATCTAAACTTTGGTAAGATACGACAGTCTAACATCATTCGTTCAACGTTATCTCTGCTCCGTAATATTATATAAAAAGAATCGTACTACACCACATAATATACTTTTATCTGTACGTAGATACCATGTATATAAAGTGTTTAAAATCACGGTACGTTATATAATAAACGTCTCAAGGTTTAGGACACTTTCCAAGCGAAATAAATCATCGTTATTTTGCCACAAAGAACATCGTGTCCTTGTGTCCGCAAAAAAGATTAATTAACCAATATATGTTTAAATGAGAGTTAATTGAAGCTTCGGAGTGATAAACTAATGAAGTGAACGACTAATTATGTAAAAAAAAAGAAAAAAAAACAACGATTTGGTCCATGATCGCAGTTTAATCTTTCAACTGAAACACTCGGCAATTGAGAGGGGGGGGGATTATTTTATTCGGTACGAAACGAATTAAATTAAACAATAAGCAAAATATAGTTTAAGTAAATGATCTCGTTGGGAGTTTCACACTGGCGCCACCGACAATGATAGCTAGAAAATATAAGAACCATTCAATTTCGATGCGCCAGGTGTTACTGTACCAGCTGTACGTCGGTTCGTTTTACCGATGGTAAATCTCTACCTTACCGCCCGCAGGCATTTCCCGCTTCTCGACAATCAGCAAGAATGGAATCGCGAGACGCGATGAAAGATCCGTTGCGGCGACTGATGTTCGCCTCATAGACGGTGGCAAATTTTCCACTACTTTTTTTTAAAAACAACAATGTTAGGAAGTGATTTTTTTTTTGTTTTTTATAACCGTCCCGCAGTCATCGAATTAATTAAAAGGCTTGGCCGGCTAATTTGACAATTGGGTAATTGTACCTGTGGCGTGACAGAGGTGTCAAGAAAATTAGGTTACGTCTTTAAGTGGCGACAGTTTAGCGCGATGAAGTTTTTAACCCTAGACTAGAAGCGCAGACAGTATACACGTACGATTATCTCGAGATTAAATTGACGCAGATAAGAATGGTACTTTCTTATACGCTTGCAATCAATCTTCTCGTTACAAACACGTGTATCGTGGGCTAGAATTAACTTTTTACAAGTTTTACAACCTACATGTATACCAATAAAGTGTTTATATATGTGTTTATCAATATATACATATTTATGAGTCATTGAAAACCGGCCGACGGCAGGTTTTTTCTTGTACATCATAATTTTAGTAAAAAATTATATTTTATACATCTTCTTTTTTTTTTTTCTTCGCATATCCGCTTGTGCAACGATCATGTAACAAATATACCTACATAGATGATCTAAGACAGGTGCAAATAATACATGAAATGTACATATATACGTATACACGCACACACACACGTATTTATTTTAGCTACAGAGATACGTGTACGTATGTTCGTCATTATTAGATAACTTATTAAATTACTGGTTCAAAAGTATAGTTGATGGGAGTTGGAGGCTGAAACGATTTGTTGACGTAATACTTGCGATTTGGGCAATGATACGTCCTGATACGTACTAACGCTTTATTTATTTCAACCATCGTAACAGCAGCGGCACGAAGCAGAGCCCTGTTGTATATGATATCATAGTACGGGAAATAATAAATTTTCATCAAGGAAGTCGAGCACTATTTTATACATATATATAATACAGTTGTATTTGCATCAGACATACGTGTATAAAGTTAAACCATCGTTTTGGAATATGAGTAGGATTCATTCTGCAGTTTGAAAATTAGATTTTGAGGGAGGCTATTGCAATAGGTACGTACAAGATTTCAACAAGTCTAGATATATACTGCCGGAAGCTATGCATCGAGGCATCGGCGATATCGGGCTGAAATCGAAGCTAATCGGTTAGGCAAATACGTAACACATCATCACCTTTCCCGCTATCGTGACTAAGCGTATAGATATTACAATATTACTCAACAAACAATATGCAGACTGTACCGAATGAAGAAAAAGATGTGAAAATTTACGGTGGTGTTAAGTTTATCCGAATTGGACGCGCCGTTTTTTATTTTTAATTTACTCGATTATTAGAACGATTCGAAGATATGAAAATAGTTATTTTTGTGGCAATTACGCGCAAAATGAAAAGTTCTCGACTTTTTCAATCTTATTGTAATCTTATTGTTAGCATGATCATTTATTGTAATCTCACACAATCTTCCGTAGAACCTTTCTTCCGGCATGCTGTTGCGGGTAACGAGAAAAACGGAAAACCGCAACCGCATTTGCGACGTGTTCAATAATTTGTTGACATCATATCTTCCGTTGGCAAAATTTTAATGTCATACATATAACATACGTACAACGTCAACTTTACTTCTGACATCATTATATTTAAATATACTTGAATAATACGCGAGAAGGGTAAAAATTATAAAGGATATTTTAGAATTACTCTTTACGTTTACCTATAACGTTGCATATAAATCCATACAAGGATGATCGAAGCGATTTGAACAACGTTTCCAGAATTGCTCCTTCGTACACCGAACAAGCAGGGTTATTAGAAAGGTGTGAAATATCGGGCCCATTGAATAAAGCTGCGACTTTGAATTGAATGAGAAATTCTAGAAACAACAAGAACGTTAAAGAATTCCTGACAAATAGCACGTAGCCGTTTTACGATTACACATTTGTAATACAGAAAATACGGGTAAAAGAGGTAATGGTTTTAAAACCTTCTTATCGTTAGAAATGAAATTTTTAAGTTGATGTTCCCAAGTTACAGCCACCGGTGCTTTGCACCGTTCTAACCAAATGGGAATCCGATAAGAGAATATTTTCCCGCTACATTACAGAATTTTGAAATCGGCCGGTTTTACGCGGCCCGTCGATTACGCTCCGAAGAAAAACAACCTCTCCTGTACGCTTGAGCTAACGATGCGATCCAACAGAGACTCGGCAATTACCGAACCACTTTACGACATATAAGGCCCTGGTATAATTAGGTACTAGGCGGAGTAAAATTTCCACTTCGAAACTATCTAGTGTGGAAAATATAACGGTTTTACAACCAACAAATAATCGGAAACAATGCGTAGGCGCGAGCGTCGTTATACGCATATGTCTAATGCGATGGGCTTAAGATCAGAGATAAAAAATTTAGTTTAGTTTACAGGCTCCTTTTCCTTCTTTTCCATCTTTTCCATCTATCTTTCGTTCTTTTTTTTTTTTTCTTTTTCCACAAATACCTTTACTAGTTTCTTACAGTGCATTGTATGTATAATAATGTACAGTGCGTTACAGCTGTCCGCTATAACGGTCCTAATTGCTTTCATTTCGTAAGTTTCAAGGTTGTTCCCTGTGCACTGTAAAGTTAACTTACATCGCGTATTTACGCTCCAACGAACTGATATGTAGCAAGATTTTACCGCATCAAACAAATCACGAAGGGAACGAACTAATTAGAGCGAGAGGGACGTGATATCTCAAATTTATGCGCAACATTCAATTGATCCTCAAGATCATTGGTCGACGATCATCAAGGTTTTCATTCGAGTAATCGAATGATAAATTACAGCTCTAGGAAATTATTTATGCCTAGGAGATTTTGTGATTACTACAGATTATGTAATAACCACATACATACTGGTAGGAGATTATTTTGTTTGACAATCCGAAACGAAATAAGAAGTTACGCAACGGTTGAAAATAAACAAAAAAAAACATTCTGTACATACAGGTTCTTCAACATTAGCAGAATTTTTTCTCAGCAGTCTCACCGATTGAAAATTTTTACAATCGCTTGCCTCCTTGGATTTAAAATTTATCTGTATATCTATATAATGAGACGTGCGTAAAATAAATCTCTGTAAAATGAGATTCCTTATAATTTTCAGATCTACAATTTTATTTCAACTCTCGAAATTCGCCAGCTGCTTTAGAGCGAAGAAAAATGAGGAAATTAAGATAAATAAAAAAGAAAATAAAAAAAAAAAAAAAAATGCACGAACTGTTTTGTATTGAAATACTAGAACGAAGACTCGGCGTTTATCTATGGTTTGCAAATATACATCCGTCGCGATCAGATAACGGCAGGGGGGAGTCGAAGGTAAAGGAAAAAAATTTTCAACGGCGTCATAAAACGGAGCGTCGAGACACCTGAAATATTGGAGATGTGAATTAATAAGCCTCTAACGAGAACTCTGAACCATGGACATTAATTTTTGTTCGCGAACATAACGAAATTTGGGTGTGGAGTGGAAAAAGAAGATGAAAAGTAAAAAAAATAAAAAAAAAAAAATAATAAAATCAAGGAAGATAAATTAAAAGGAGATTTGGAGAAGAAAAATTAAAAAATAAAATGTAAAAATAAAAAACGCGGTGACACGTAGTTCTATATCATTATAGCAATTACGCAAGTGAGAATTCATACGATGTTTGTTCGTCAACATGCATGGAACGACGGACTGTCATGCGGTGTATAGTGTAGCGTGGCCTACAGTGTACACAGGCATTTGCTATTTACAATTTTAGGTGTACAATATAACCGTGCACACACATGCCCAACGTCTTTCACGCTCGTAATTATCAAACTTATGCTTGTCGGAGGCAGGACAGAGGCAGGACTTCTTTACAAAATTATACTGCATCGTATAATCGTATCAGGGCGATGAACGAGGACGAACAATTTAAGAACTGTGCGTAAGTGGGGGTATAATATTTATAAGATGTTACGGTGTTCGGGAAAAAAATAATTTGCGATTTTCCACCGTGGCACCCCCTGAAAAGTTTGTTTACGCGAAAAGAAATATTCTGTAAATACATTAGCGTTCCACGTTATGCGGAAGATCGCGTTCGTTTGATTTTTCACCGTTTTTTTAAAAAAATTTTTGAAGTTGCGAAGAAACACGTCGCAGCACTTCAACTATTATTACTTTCCTGTCATTTATATTCAATCCAAAGATCATGATCCATAACGATATGTCAACCGGAAACCTTATCCACCTGAATTGAAATTTAATATTAAATTCTAACGGTTTAATGAGATTTAATTAACAATAAAAAAGTCGTCAGATAGTCTTCTCAAACGTCAAATGGAGACTTGATATTTTACCAGTGTGAGTTTTCTTAGTAACGTCAATTGATGTTATGATTGATGTGAGCAATAAAAAAAAATATAAAAATTCATTCACGATCCTTCATACGTATCAAAAAACTGTATCAAAGTGAAAAATCAACCGAGCGTAATCTTCCATATAACGTAAAACGCTCGTTATTTTGCTAGAACCTTTCTTTGTACCTGAAACTTTTTACGGGGTTCTATGGTGGAAAATCGCAAATTATTTTTTTCTGAAACACCCTAATAACGCGTATACAATATACACGATAAGTGACATTTCAATTCGCGTATTTTGCCTTTTCGCATACAAATTGCGTACATAAGAGAACGGAGTCTTTTTTGTTCACTGGCAATTATTCTCATCTTTTCTCTTTTTCGCTCATGTCGGACAGGTTTGTTCAAAGTTACGATTAATTTGGTTATTTCTGTTTCTTTTTTACTTTCTCACTTTGCCTTATTCGTCTTGTTAATACTAACGCATAAATAATCGCTAGCCGCGGGACACGTGCGAAGTGTTTACCTTTTTCCCAATGGCCGGATTGTCATAATTTCTGTATAATGTGTACCTCACACGTGTCTGCGAACGAACATTATCAAGGTGGGATTCACAAAATCAGCCCGTACTAGAAATCTAAGGAAATACGCCGCGAGACGCGGTTAAATTATAGAAACTGGTCAAAACGACGTTCAAAATCGGATAACGACTATTAGCTCGATTATAAGAATTACCGTTTTACACATAAAAAATTTCAAACATCTTCTCGCAACATTTTTTAAACATTTGTCCGTATTAATACCAAACCGGTTGATCAAGTTGTTCTCGTTAACTCGGTGCAATATGTTAAAATCGAAGACAATTTATGAATGTATTATATTCGACTGTTTACCATAAAAGGTTTTATCAATTAGCCGTAGGTGAGCACGGTACGACTATAAGTAGTTGAGTCGTCGTGGTTTATCGACAGTGTCCATCGATAGGTTTAGTGAAAAGTATAATGCTTTCAGAAAATGGAAGGCGGCACGATATTTGTCACGGGACAATAATTGTACAGGATCGTTTACGGGCAACGCCAATCCAACGCAGTTTCGAAATCACTGCAATTTTCCTCGCAAAGCCGACATACGTAACCACGATTCGTCATCGTCACTTCTACCGAGAATAATATAACATATCGTACACAACGTACGCGTATTGTATGAATAATGCATAAAACCAAGGAAGGACACGTCCTTTGGTCTGCGGCCGCACCAGTTTACTGCATATAAGCAAAGAGCGATTGAAAATACTTGAGAAAATTTTTTTAATTTGTTCCTGTTATTTTGCAAAGTAAGAAAAAAAAATAAAATAAATTTAAAAAATCCCCTCTTTCTCCAAACACGGGTGTTCGGGATACCTGCACATTCTTTGCGAACAATAATATCCGAGGGTTATTATACTGTGAGAAAAGAGAAAAATCAAAATTATTGCTCGCGGAAATTCGCAGAGATAAAATTGAAGTCAAGTTTTTTAGTTGTACTTTGAGTGTCAGGTGAAATATTTCAACGTTGCTCGTAATTAAACACAAATATGAGAGGAAAGAAGAATCTTATATTTTGGCGTTGTTTCTTCCTTAAATATTTAAAAATAATTAAAAGTCCGTGTAGATTTATGAATATACGTATTGTGTATAAACACATATCACACATACTGCATATATATGTATATTCATGTGTACGCAGTGAAACGATTATCTCGAGAAAAACGATTTGGGGCCCGTCAAATTTACAATCTTATCACCAATCTCCGATTAAATAACGTGTCCCAACGATCATGACGAACGCGTAAAACGGTAGAATTGAATTTTCTTTAGGCTCGATCGCTTCAACACCCATAACAAACGATGATTCAAAAAAACACTTGGGTTTTCCTGTATTTTTCACTGTACTTTGAGAACGTTCCTTTCATAAATCGGGAGAAAAATATTGACTCGTTTGAAAAGCCTTGAACTTGGAACATATGAATTATCTCCGGTATTGTATATCTTTTGCGCGCACAAGCGTTCGCTCGTATAATATTGTAAAATAAAAAAGAAACGAAAATAAAAGAAAAGATGAATCGAAACGCTGCCTCCTGATGTTGAAATAATTTTACATCTTTTTTACCATAAGCATCGGAGTTAATTGTATGCCGGAGGTAAGGACAAATAAAAAAAAAAAAAATAAAAAAAATGGGATAGCCGCAGATAACGGATCGTGGCTGTAATTTGCACAGTCGACGATCGCAGTCGGCAGGATATAACAGATGGGTGCTATAGTCCGAGAAATATTTCATATTCTCACGTGACGAGCACGAAGGTTTGTACAGTGTTTCGCGTGATTTATGCGAAACTCGTCACCGGCGTTGGAAAACTGGTTTTGGGTTTTTTTTTTTTTTCGTTCGATTCTCTTCCTTTTTTGTTTCTCCGAATAAATCCCCGATGATGATGAATTCGAAGATGATCTTTTCAAGTGGGTTTTGGTGTAAACTTATCGTAGTATTACCTTTCAGAATTTTGAATGGGAAAAAGTTGGAAAAAGAATTGAATGAATCTGTTAACCTTTAACTGGAAAACATTACGTTGGAGTATTCTGTGACAAAAATAATTTTGGGCTACGATCTTCGTAGATACGTGTTAAGAATCATTTTCTTTAAAAAGCATGTTTCGTTTCTAAATCGTTTCAGCTAGATAAATATCTACATCCAATAACAAACGACCAATGATTAAATCTTTTCCCACTTTTCGTCTTTGGAATTTTCACTGGCCATGTAATTATTAAGCGGTTGAAACGACGAGAGTATCGGTCGACCGACTTAGATAAATATCACGTATTTTATCGATCAATTGGAGGGGCGAAGGAGAATTTTGGAAAAATCGTGACGTCCTTAGAAAAAAAACACGAAAAAAAAATAAAATAAAGAAATTAAAAATTAGACAGGACAAATCGATACACTTTCTCACAAATTCTGTACGACGACAACGGCGATATCGGCACAAAAAAAAGGTAAGTAAATTTCTCAGGTGTCAACCGCGCTGCTCAGACTCAAATGCACCAATTTGCTAATTAGTAAATACGACCATGTGCGAAAGTTCTCAAATGCCAAATTTAACCGTTGCCTGAAATATTAGGTTATACATTTTTAAATTCAGCGTGTATACGTGCATAAGTTGCAAAGAGGTTTGTGAAAACTGAAAACGGGGTTGAAAAAATTCTGGTAAATTATTATCATCCATCAATTTCATCGCTACATTCACATGCAATCCAACAAGTACTTGATTTCCGATCGCAACTTGCGCAACGCGTTATAAAAATTGTTATTCCGCAAAGCCAATACCGATAACCGCGTATGTGGACCAAACGAACGAACGTAATTTATATACCTACGATTGTAAACAATTAACTTTACCGAGCATATGTCATTGCAATATCCAGTCGGTAAAATAATTGCAGTCCTGCGCCGATTATAGTCTATAAAGTTGTTTACAGAGATTCCAACGCAGGGGCGTTTAGCACGCACGAGTACAACATTCGTACATATATGTATGTATGCCACTTAAGATGTCCAGTATCAGTGAATAAAGACAGAGATAATACGCGGTTAGAGCGACGGTCGTGTGTGTGTGACGTCACAGGACAACACAAACACCGACAACTTTACACACACGTAAAGTATGATGCGGAAGATGGGCGCGAAGAATTGGCAGCGTTACCTGCCGTGCAATTTTACGTCCGGCGCCTTGTATCGTGATTACGACTTACGTGCATCGACAAAATTTATAAACAAATAAATAGAGAAAATTTTTAAGACAAAATTTTCGCATAGATTTTCTTTACCATTTTTTACGTATGCATACATTTCTTGACACGGAATATAACTTCGGCGACTGTAAATTAAATGGATCGGTATATATTTATTTAACAATGCCTAATAATATAATATAACAAATGCATCCGCGCTTGTATGCACACATATATAAAATTACATATCTTTCGGCAAATATTGCGCAGCTTTGATATGTGTATGTGTACAGTATCTACGTTATCGTGCATACATGTACGGATGATTACATTTGGTATTATATGTAGATATAATTTATACTCGTACAAGCAGTCTGATAGTTGTTACGATTTGCGATGAATTTTTCACACCGTACTTAAAAAAGAAGAATGAAAAAAGTAAAAAATAAAAATGACAACACAGCGTGCAAAGTTGGAAGTTGTAACAAGTAAACACACAATTCGTAAATATCCATGAAATTGGCCTTGTCGAATGATTATCAATACGCGCATCGATAACTTTTTGTTCACTCACCTAAGTAAAGGAGATGCCGCAGAGGCTTCTGTGCCGGATCTTATTTTATATCCAATATATAACGTGCTGTGTGCGTGTGTGTGTATTTGTACACATAAAATATATATTTCACCTTCGCGTGGTGAAAAAAAAAAAAAATGAAAAAAAAATTACATAATATCGTCACTTATCGAATCGTTAAATTCACTCAACGTGTGTCTTTTTTTTTTTTTTTAATTTTTATTTTCAAGTTCAAAGGACGCGCGGGGTGGGGGGTGGGGGGTGGTCGGAGGGGGGGGGGATTGGGGGTCGGTGGTTTTTTTCCCTTCCGGTTACATTTGACCTGATTCACATCGAGGAAAGTTAGGGATCACGGGGACAGCAGGAGTTTCGCGACACTTGGACACGGCTAACGTAAGAGCTTTGTAACTTGGCACTTGGAGTTTTGAAAGCAACTAACGAAGAATGTGCGCGAGCGCGTGCGGCGAGATAACGAGCGTGTATCTACTTGGTTGCCGCCGCCTCGTTTAGTTATGAATTTACTCGCAAGATATCGCCCAGGGTTTGACATCGTGGCTCTGGAAACAGAGGCAGAGAGCGATGTCAACAGTGGGGAGGATTAACAATTTTCGAAACCGACGATCCGGTTTTCCTCATCAACGTTTCTCGGCTTTGTTCGCACCGATATTTTCGTACTTGAAACTTGGGTATCCGTTCATCGTACGAATATCGTGTTAAAATGGTCGTTTTTGAATTTCGACCGGCACGCCCACCAAATCGGTTCCAAATAAGTCAAAAATAATTTTACAATTTTTTTTAAGTTTTTACATCAACTCTAAACCGTGCCCCAAAGGGGTCGGATTTCACCATTTAAAATACACGTGTTTCGGACACATTCTTAGTGTGTATTTCAGTGTAAGCGTAGTAATGTTGAAAAAAATTTTCAGCGCTAATAGGTATCTGAGAAAGAATTCACATCATCGTACCAGGCAGTCTAGACGAATTACACAACCTTGAAACCTAACTATTTTCCATTTACAATAAGATATATACCGAAAGTGTTGTCGAAACGTAGGAATGAACATATGTTCATTTTTATGTCAAAAATGCGGGGTTTTTCTTTCCAGTTTTTAAACCATACCTGGGATACGCTGGGTTTAAAAATTTTGAAAAAAATTGCTATACCATTTTCTGTCGCGTAAAAAATATTATAAAGTCAATCAGAGACGTCGACGTAGAATCTTGATCACGATGTCACGGAATGCCCCATATAAATTTATATACCATTACGATCGGTACATAGGAACGCGAAGAGCATGGCAATTAGCTGTAGGAACATAGATAAGAGGATGTTTTTACCGTCTAGTTCTTGAACCTCGGGGTCATATATTCCCGCGTCAACTTATACACGCGTACGTACGTACATGCGATATACATACTAGCAGGTATGTACAACATCTATCGTGCAATGTATGGCTTGGCGCCGTGATTAATCACCCTGCGAGCAGCGCGCGAGTTTGTATATTAGTCAATAAACTAAATTTATAAACTCGTCAAACATGCGCGCGTTGTACATTCTGTACGTAAACGTGAACTTGTTTGAATATCTAATTGTAAGTATGTATCTTTTCTCCGCATCTCCTTCTTCTTCAGCTGTTTGAATTACAAGACTTTCCGTAGGTAATGTGTTCGTCGCACGTCTCGATTCCAATTTTACTCATTTTCAATTCGACGGTTTAGGTTTATTTTCGATGTGTTCGACTTGTTTTGTTTCTTTAAATGATCATTTTACTGCTTCGAATTATCGCACAGTATACCGTTGTTATTCGCGACGATTTTCTTCTTGTTTTTCTTCTGCCAAACCGATGCGTGAGATGAAATTACTCTGGATCAGTGAATAGAGGGCCGATCCGTATACTATGGTCTGCGACTCCCAAAGAGTCACTTGTTACTTACTGTGCTATACCTTCAAGGTTCTTACGTAACCGGCGGTTACGTAATCTAAACAACGTAATATAACGTAAAAAATCTAATATGCAGCCTTGTGTGCCAAACGCACGGACACACAAAGGCGCGAGTATCGATGTATAAATTTTAATTTCTTAATTACGGATATACCGCATCACGTGCCTACATTGTACGTCTACCTAAGAGGGTACGTTGATATCGGTGTGTAATAAGCTGTATTGTGTTTGCGGAAGTACGCGTTGGCGTACAGGATACCTTAACGGTTTAACCGCTAACGAGAAGATTGTATTCGTAGAAGAGAATTCGTAAAAACGTCAAATGAAACGGAAATAATCAACGTCTGGTAAAAAATAGCACAAGTTCTGGGTTAATTGCGTTATAATTGCCGGCGATATATATTATAGAAATTAATATCTAATTATATATTGTATCAACGTATCCACATATTATGCGAAGATTGAAATCGGAAAATGAAAAATCAACACGCGAGTCTGTGATATTTCGAATGATTTTAAGATTTTGTTATTGAATTTCGCGGACAGAATTTGTTTCGACGTAATTTTGACGTCGAAGTTTGTTGAGGAGTCTGAAAGTTTTACAATTTTTTATTCCTGATTGATGTCTAGTGTCCAACTATTTGTATAGAATATATACGTATAATTGTAATTATTCAAAATGTCGGTAAGTTGCATTAACCAAGAATTCATTTACGATGATAATTAACGAATCTCATATTATAGCATTGAAAATTGTTCTTATTGTTTTCGTTTTCGACAATATCCGTATGTTCCCTATGAAATGAAAAAAGTGACAACCATGTACAGTGCTGCGCAAACTTTCATGAATATATACATATGCTGGAAAGTAGTTGCTTGCACGGTTAAGAGCATTGCGAATGGATCGTCAAACATAGCTCAAGAAATTTGTCAATATAGCGAACGTTTTAAAGCAGCTAAGACGACGATGATATATATTTTGGGAGCGAGAGAGAGAGAGAGAGAAAAAAAATAATGAATATTAAAAGTACAAAAAAAAAAAAAAAAAAAATTAAAAATTACAGCTACGAGTCGAGTTCTGGAACAGGATTCGCAAACTCAATTACGTATTGCGGATATTTCGTGATAACCGCAAACATTGAAATATCCAAATCAGTGATTCCAAAGTCACGTGGATGCAGGTATTTTAATGATGACGGCTGACACAAAGGAGGGACTAATTCGCCCGTAGGTGTGGCCTATCTGCGTAAGTGAACCAGGTTTGCCGGCGTTCTTTCGTAAATTTTCCTCTCTCAATTAAGAAACGAAAACCTCGCGCAGTTTTACCGCTGGGTAAGGGCAGGTAGCTCGATTCGATTGCGTTCTTTATTACCGACGGTGCAAACGGGGACGAGACAAAAAGACTTTTTACCGATTGAGTAAGTGAGGTTAATACGCAGACCCTCTGTTTTACCGACATTTGGTGAGGAGGAGAATTTCAAAAAGAAAACCAACAATCAAGAAATTATCTCCAAGATCTTTCCGCTCGTTTCTACATCTCTTTACATGCTTTGACTAATTGCATTATCTTCGATCGCTCTCGTTCACAAGTCGAAGACTTTTATCTACTGCGGCAATTTTCCTTAACGATCAAGGATATATCGTAGTTTTTACCGACGGAGAAAATTAAGGTTATTCGACGAGCGAGTAAGCCGGGATTTAGAAATTGTTGAAAATATTTCATCAGAACGACGTTAGGTCGGTACAAAATATTCGAGATTAATCGCGAAGCTACAAAAATGGATAAACACATCGGGTCTATTGGATAGAAAGAAGAAGAAAAAAAGAAACCGTTAGCATTGGCTATTTCGTTTGTTTTTTAGCATGGCCGCGTGCTTTCGAAGAAACAAGATAATGACGTAAAACTAGCCGTCTACTTTTTGTTTTTCACTTTGTTCATTGAATTTTAGTATACCTATATATATAATATATATATATATATATATATATATATATATATATATATATAATAAGTAGATAAAATAAAAGATAAAGAAACGAATTAGGTAAGATATCGGTGCGCGGCCGTAGGAGGAAGGCTCTCGAATTAGTGTCATCGGTTTAAAAGTGCTGCTTATATCGCTGGATACCATCACAGCTCGACGGATATACCAACGTGTCTGCTATGTGTATATATTTATTAACGCGGTAAAGAAACCCGCGCGAACGATCGAGTCAATGACCCTGTAGCTCGCCGCAGTGCTTTAAGCGTAAAATCTTTCACACAGACGTGCATACGTGTGTATATATTCGCGTTGAAAATTCGTAATTCACATCCGCGTATATCCATCTTTGAACATAAAAATCATACCTGACCGACGATTAAGAATCCGTACGAATTAACGATCTGTTGAAATGCTCAAGCTTAGTAAGCGGACGAATAAAGTGACGAGAGAATTTTGCGAAAAACGATATATGCGCGTATAGCTTGCAAGTTGCTACACGCTTGCAATTAATTAATTGCTGCATGTTTGTTGTTTCAACTTGTGTATAAATGACTCGTGTAGGTCATCGTGAGACCGCGGTCGGTCCCACATTACGTCATATTCTGCGTATGACCGACGACGGATGATAGCGCGTAGAGGAAGGAAGGTCGGTCCATACCGGGGAGCTCGGATTATAGATATAGTTGCAGAAATAAATTTTTTTCCTTTGCCTATTTATACCCGATGATCGTATCGTTCGCGGTTTCGGACTGCACTGCTATACATGCATTACATTATACATGTACATACTCATACATATACATACTCTCTTTGTTACAGATGCGTTATAGTTTATATTTGCGAAGATGATTTATTTTTTCGAGTATCTCGTTTCCGCGCGCATATTATTTTTTACAATTTTACAAATGTATATATATATATATATATGGAGAAAGGTCAGCGGTTTGTTGCTCCGCGAAAGAAAAAACGAATACTAAAGAAATAAATGAGGAAAAAGAAAAAAGTAATTTGAGAATCTCTGTGTATTGCTGCTGCTGCAGAATATCTATCTATACATATACGTTATATGTGGCTATTTTTACAGTCATTGCATTCGCGACGTTAAACTTTGCAGAGACAGGCGAGACGATTCGAAATAATTCTTAGCGCCGAGGTATATTCGTTTTTATCCTCGAGTTTTACCACATTTAGCAATGTATCGAAAGAAAGATACTCAGCATTAGGAATCGAGTCGACCCAATTTCTTGACTCAACGATCGGGTGATTCAGAAGAAGTCTTTTATTTTGCGGAAAAAGTACTGAATTTAAGTCTCAATAAATCCATGCAGGAAGGAAACATTAAATGAACGCATAACACGTTAATATCAAGATGTGTAAAATGATATTGATTGAAAAATATTTTTATTTCTGTTATACGATTTAATTCTTTATCTCTTTTCTCTCTAAATTTCTTCCGGCTTTGAAATAAGAAAGAAATTCGAATAAACGTAATAATCACACCGTTACAAGATGTAACTTATTGTACTCTATAGATGAGTATAAAATAAAAAAAATAAAAATCTTTGCACGTCACGAATCAAGATTTAGCGCGAATCGTCCGCACATATTGCGTGTATAAAAATTTTAATAAATAATTACAGCAGTAGCAGGAACAACAACACACGAATTTTCGCCGCATGTAGCATTCCTTAATGGGCATAACGTACGTCATAAAGTAAACGTGTATAATCATTACGAGCTCTGTTGAATTATTCCGTCGTATAATACATCCAATATTATACAGAAAAATGAGGAAAAAAAAAAACCATGTAGGAACGGTACATACATAAAGGCTTGGCAAGATATTATCATCATCTTTGCGCACAGCGTAATCTCAACGAATTTACTGTAACTTGAACGTATATCGAATGTAACGCGTATTATATACGCGGCCATACGCGTCCGTTAAATACATATAAATAATAACGTTGCATAAGCACGAAGTTGAAGTTACAAGTAACGTTATCGGAACGAAACATTGGGGGGAAGATAATAATTATTTTCTTAATTTTACAATGATTTTCAAAGAACCAAGATTTCGAAATACGAGTGTTTTTTGTTTCATTGCGGTTTACCGAATTTCAGGCAATTCGAAAACCGCTAAATAACGGCTTTTCCTCATCACGAATCATCACGACAAAGTCGCTAACTTCAATGCGGTGCATGTGAAGCACAGAGCCGTCTCGGTTGCTGATGAGACAAGCGAATTAAAATTCGTAAATTTATGATACATTTGTTTATAAGAGATTGACAAATTTATCGCCGCATTGCGGCAGACGCGTCAAGCAAGCATCGTAGTGCATGTCGCGTGTTGTTATTATACCTATACGTTACATTATCGCGTATACGTATATACAATTATACATATGCATGTATATAAATATAAATATAAGATAGGCGCATGTAAATAGGAACGTAGGAAATTTTCTTCACTCGATTTGAAAATAGAACGTGAGAACAAAGTCCTTTCTCGCCTCCTTCGCGGTTTACTCGCAGAGACAGAGAAAAGCAACCATCCGAAATTCCCTGCAAAGAAAGGCAGGAGAGAAGATACCATAACTATAACTGCTAAATCGCCCACGCGTCCTTCGCTGATTCATCCGCTACTTTCCTCTTGCTCGTACCAAATATGCGATACGTAACGAAATAATTATTGTCGCCATTTATTTACGGGGTAAAGTTTAGATACACCTGTAAGACGGACACTTGTACCGATGTTTTTTTCTTAATCGAAGGATCGGAGAACGATAGTTGTAATCAAATTATACAAAAATGAAACCGATGAAAATTTAAAACTTGGTGCATTGCGTGCACGCATATATTATATTATATATGTATGTAGAACACTGAAAGCGTGATGACAGGGAAATTTTCATCTCCTCAGGGCTCACACCATGTCCAGTATAAATGTAGTTTTTCATTACAGGCGGGGGGATGAAACGTTATATCGGATGATAGTAAGGATGATTTATACTCGGTGAAGAGAATGGGATGAAACGAGGAAAAGAGGCATGCTAAATTGGGAAATTTAGTTTGCACGGATGTCGAGACGACGTTGAATCTCGTGAAATTGCGCAGTGAGTACGGAATTGTGTAAATAATAGACAAAGCGACGGCTGACTAGGCAGCGTGACAGCGCTATACGCTATAACTATATATTGTACGATACGTAAAGGCTACGCGCTGGATTAGTTTCACAATTTATTTTGAAGGCGTTACAAACATCGAGCGGTTGAACTGATAACTGAATTTTAATTTATTTCTAAAATTGATAAACCCCAAGGCTGCAGTTGAGTAGCCGGGTTGCGACATTGTAAATTGTAAGGCAACGCCATCTCACACAACGACGATAAGCAACGCACACACATTGCATCGAGCATTGAAAACTGCGTCAAAGAAGCAAGAATTTTTGTTTCAACTAGAAGGCAGATAACTCGAGTTATTTAATTAACAAGTATCGTTTCTGTCATATCTTCAAAGACAATGGATAATAGTGAAGTAATAATCGAATGATGTAACCGGCAACAAAGATGTATACTACGTATGCTTTACAAAAATGAAAAAGTCAACTTTCATCTACCACGGTATTTAATGTACAGACACGATCGGTCCAGCATCTCGAGGAAAGAATGTAGTTTAAGTATTTTTCAGGTCAAGGAATCCGATTGTGACAATAGAAAGTTATACTTTCCGCGCATTCGTACAGTTCTTAGCCCTCGAAGTTGACGAATTGTTGACCATTTTCTCAAACGGCGAGATGGAACAAACTGTCATTTTCTACTTTCGGAATACTTTTTTTTTGTTTTTAAACACTGAATGAAAAACACTCATTTTGAGTCCAAATACGCAGTTTCACCTACAGGAACGTCACAGCCTTACTTACCAATCCAACTGGAAAGGTTTTTTCACAACGAGAAACGATAAATGTAATTTTTGTCAATTGAAAAAGGAAAGAAAAAAAAAAAACTGCCAAAGCAACCTCGTAAAGTGTTTGATAGCAAATAAAAAAAAAAAAAGAAACGCTTCTTCGTCGATCGACGCAATATTCATGAGTTTTCCAAAGCTGATTTTTCTTAATTAATCCGTCTGCTCTCTCGTCTAGCTCGAAACGTAACATCTCGACAACAGAGAAAGAGGAAGGGAGATATTTCGATCGGTGAATTAGGTAAATTTAATCACCGAAGGGGAACTGCGTAACGGATTGTTTCGCCTGCAGAGCAGCCGGCACTACACAAGTAGCGACGGCTGTCTTGCGAGCTTAGGTAACGAACTCGTATTACGGCTGTGACGTGGATTCGTACGGACTTGGAGGTCTGGGAATTATTTGAGGGAATTTTACTGACTGGAGGTGAATAGCGTACATACCCGATTCCGATGAATACATCGCGGAGATGAAGGAGGAGGGGAGAGCCTGACGTCTCTTACGTTATAGACTGGCACCGATTGAGGCGAACATATAATGATAACGTGTTACATACGTACCTGGAACAGAAGCAGAAAGAAAAAATGGGTGTTTAGTCGATTTCGAGCTCGATATAAAAATAACGATATTTCGCTGTACGTAATTTTGTGACGAAATTTTGAATGATCGTATATAAATTGCACGAAAAGATTGAAACTACGCTGTAACGACATCGAAATGTTGTTCGTTGGAAAATATTACAAAATTTCTGACAACGAGAGACCTGTAAAATCCACGGCTGTGAGGACGGCCTTACTTACACCGTCCTGCGGTTTGATCCTTGGATCTTGGACTTTTTCGTATCAATTATTACACGCTTGAAAATCAAATTTTAACGTTGCAAAATGAATTCAATTCTTATTCTAGTTCTACAAAGATTGAAAGGCCGTACAGAGCTTTCCTTTTCCACTATAGACTTTTTTTCCCTTTCCCAGCGGACACGGGCACTTTCCACTAACAGCTGAACAAACCAAACGTGCAGGTGATTTCGTTTTCGAAAGAAGCGTACAAGGTGAAACAAGGCCGAAGTTGGTGACGTAAACGTAACGAAACGTCACGGAATAATTCGTTTGTATAATTTAAGAAGGATTATCCGAGGCGTTGGCTTTTCAAAATATAAACATATCTTCTTCGTTACGACGTACTAGCTGAATTTTAGACAATCCTAAGATTGCGAAGTAACGATTTTTCTGAACACGAGTCGTTGGAGTAACGTTGCCAACTTCAGCCTCGTAAGGTAAAGTCGCGATTATCAAACCCACGTGACAAGGTGTCACGAAAAGAGTCAAGCCATGGATTGCAAAGTACCAAAACAGAGCTACGAATAATTCGCAAGTTCTGAAAGATGACGAAGACGAAATAAGGTAGGTAGGTTTACCGTTGGCGAACGGCTTAATATTTGGCATATATCGCATACATCGTCAGGAACGAAGACCGAGATCATCATTTTGTTCCTCTTGCGTCCCATTGGCCGTTTAACGTGTTCAATCAATCTTGGAACCCGGCCGATCGACGCCGAACGACGGATAACGCAGGATGGTTTTGCATGAACCGATATCTATCCGCCGTCACTGATAGTCATTGGCACAAAGGTGAGCTGCACTGCGTCGACCTCCGTCTCCACCATCACACCACCTCTCCACCGACACTTCCACCACCGCTATCGGCGAAATCGAGTCTAGCCTAATCGCGACGATCGTTCGTCGATAGAGGAGATCCTACGAGTAACGCGACGTAGAATCCTGCGGAAAACCGTTCGAAGAGCGACACTGCGACACTGCGATAACAACGCCGGTACGCCGCTCGGACGTCGGTCTTCGACAAAAGTCTTTCCATCGTTATTTCTAGGCCGCATTTCCCGTCGACGGTCTTCGGGTCGAATCGGTTGACTTGACCGATCCAGAGTTAGCCGCTAACGTCTGCGTACAATGCTGATTTATGGAAATTATTCCAAGCCGGCTCCTTCGGTGACGGCAACATTGTTTTCCACGAGAATGACGCGGATAGGTGGTCGAGTGACAAGTCGATGTTGGGGTCAATCGATTCGCCGCTTAAAAATCAACGCCGCGATTTTATTTATTTTTTTTTTCCTTGTACAGACTTTTTCCGCCACAAAGAAGGTGGCGCCGATTTTCCTCGAGGATGCGATACCGTGTTTCTAAATATGAATAGTTTAACCCTGACTAACGTGAGAAATGGGTACACGACTCTTGCGTGCATTTGCCAGAAAAAATTGCGAAGCGAGAACGAAGAACAGATTTTCGAAAGGTAAATAATATTAGCTTGGATGTGTTTTTATCGGACCTCAAGACACACCTCGTGAGAAACTGTTTCGTTACACGGTTGAAGAACTTTTCGAAAATGGTAATTTTCACGAATCTGAAACTTCGTAATATCCAGAAGCTCGACCTTCCTCAGGTTTCTTAATTACGGTACAAAGTCACGTTATCGGATCGTCGCGGCTGTCGGATTTGAAATTCGACGTTCGAAGAAATCAGTGTGTTTCGATTCGGCGCGATCATACATAAATATATTTTACACCCATTATTCGCTGGCTGATTTGAAATTGAAATGATTTCGGTGTAATCGGTGTATATTTATCGGTTTGCCCTCTTTGCTTCTTCTTCCTCTTCTTTTTCTTCTTCTTCTTCTTCTCCTCCTTCTTCTTGTTCGTATGTTTTTTGAACATCACACCGTTTGGCACCGCGACTCACGTCACGTATCTTCTTCATCCATATATGTAGTATACGAGACAATATTCCCAGCTGCCATATCTCAGTTATCTACTTGACAAGACGCGATCGCTCACACGGCGTTGCTTTCCTTGCCCACAACCGACCGGGCAATTCAGTCCAACCTTGTAACAATTTTTACCCTGCCACGCGTTGTTATACCCACAGCCATGTGGCATGGGCATTTATTTCCCTGTACCCAGTCCTCTACAGCTCATTACAATTGCGAATTCATTGGCGAGTAAGCAGCGGCGTTCAAGGGTCGTCGAAGAAGCGATTATGCATACTTTCAACACATAGACCGAACGTGCGTAAGGAAGCAACGTTAATGCGATATTCAATAATGCAATAGAGCGCGGCAGTTGGTGAAACTTGTTTTTCTTCGCGGCGAACACGACCGGATAGATGCACGTTTTGCCGAATTGAAAATAGCGTGTTTCTTTTCTTCCTTGGCAACGTACCAGCCCAACGTTTATCAATTCAAACGAAAGTCACCCCGGTTATCTTATCCCCCTTCAAATCCTGCCGCGTTCAACGGTGTTATAATTTCTCTCTTATCTTACATACCGACGACCGCGTCTCTACGAAATAATATATACTGACCTACGATAACAATTGGTACGTTAAATGTGAGCCTTGTTGTCTGACAGGCGCTAATAAATCACCCATCCACAACCGACGTGCAGCCGGTGCGATTTGCTAATCAGCAATATCAGAAATTCGAGGGAGTGGAATAAAAGTTTTCGACAATTTTCAGTTGGAATAAATTTGAAACTGCGTCCTCGCCAAATCTCCGCCAAAACTGTCTCTGCGTAGCAATTATACTCTCTCGTTGTCTCTCACGCGACCCTGTCAGAGCGGAGTCAGCGCTTTTCTTGGCATACGTGTCTCCGCGAATTCGCCACGTGGACAGAAACTGACGTAGGTATGTATGCACGTCGGTGTACCTTTGCCCACCGCCTCGCGGCATGTCGCGTATTCACGGTTCACCTACGAAGCACGAAAGAACGCGACACTTGCGAGATGGGTCTTGCTTAACAATCGGCCAGGATCTTATCTAGATGTGTCCAACGGCGAGCTCGGTTCCTAGATTAGACGATAGTCGGCCCGCAGCGCTACGAAAAACATGACAACAACAAGCTCGCTAAATTTATCCAGCAACGTATAACCTACCGCGTACACAGTGGACCGTAACTCGGTTACGAAGCCTCTGCATAGATCGGTCTGGTCGACGTTGATTCGCGACTAGGTTGCACACGGAGATACAATGTCGGGTCAAATTCAACGGCGCATCGACGTTGCGGTAATTGGCAATGGACGAGCAATGTCAGTCGACTCTGATACCGAAAAGTTTGTCGCCTACACTTGGCAGCGTACATTTGATCCAGTTTACAGTTACGCCATATATCGGAACGCCCGCGTTCTACTCTTTAATCAAGTTGTTTGGCGACAGTGACTACAGGATCGTTTATCGACGCGTCCGTGCGACGTCGCTCTGGGACGTGATTATTTTTCAAATGGTCTCTCGATGTACAACCGAGCCGGTTGCCGTTATTTGCAGGCCAGGTGGACTCCAATTCGCACAATAGAAGAGCCCCTGCTTTCGATTCCGAAATTTTTATGCGGGTCCGTACGGCCGTTTTTTTTTATACAAATAACTCGATCCCACGCGGTGCGTCTTCGATCAGTGTAAAGGAAACGACTGTAATGTAGTCCAATTTACGGGCCTTGACCCCCAATCGACTCTACGGACGATCCATGAACCGATATTCTCCAGGGTCAACTAGCCGGACACCTAGTAGATAAAAAGTAGATGAGGAATACTTGCCGCAGTATCGGACCGTCCCTGTGTTTCGGGAAAAGTTTTCTAGAAAAGGTCGCTTCCAGGCTGCATCGTTTAGCTGGCGCGAGAATGCGTGACACTATATTTGGAACGTCGCGGTCAAGATCAAGCTGCGTGCATGCAGTGCTCGTAGGCACCTAAATCGAGAGGAGATGTCGACCGCGCTACTTTGAAACTTTGTTACAAATGACAATTGAAAGAAAAGCGATTTAGATATCATGTTGTACAAGAAATTGAAACGATGATCGGTAACCTGCGGTGCTCTTGAAATTTTCAATCGACAGTCACGAATTCCCCACCCTCGGAGATCAGTGGTACATTTTTCAGGAATTGTATTACAGAGTGTCCAGCGACATCAGAATTCAAAATTCACTTATATTTCCCGATGCACGCTTCCACGGCACGCGTTAAGTACGGAGGCAAACGAACAAAGTCACAGCGGCGTACACGTTTATCCGTGTGGTTTAAAAATTTTTCTCGCTAGTGAGAAACCTCGAGTCTCCGAACAACGCCGGTAGCGGAGAACAGAGCGAGATGATTTGGTAAATTGGGACTTTAATACGGAGTCAGGGTCCTGTGATAGCCGGGTTTCACGGCTTGCCGAATCTTCTTACAACATCTCGAATCGCGTTACTTCCTTCACGTTGAACCGCGCGCGGCGTAAACGCTAATTTATTCAGTCCGCGCGTAAGGTAGTCGCTCGCCTTGAACGGAAGAAGGATTCCAGTAGTGTTAGAGAGGCACGATAATTATCGACAATGGCGTCAATCCGTCGGAGAGCGCCTCGTATCCGTATCGTTAATCTCAATGCCCAAAGAAAGCGCGGCGGCGTCGTCGGTATTTCAACTAATGCACGTCAACGGGCATGTGTGATAATCTTCGGGAAACAAGAAAATTAAAAGATAAAAAAAAAAAAGGTATAAAATGACGAATCCGACGATTCTCCGACTTGCGCTAACCATGAAAATTACAATAATAAACGGGGCCAAGCAAGATAATCACCGTGGGCAACGTCATTAGGAGGTCCTTGACTTTCGTGTACGTAATTACGCTGCAGGCAAACAAATTCGGGTACCTGTCTAGTATAATCGCGGCATAACGCGGACGATGCTGTAGTGCGTGTAATACGCGGACTCCAAGATACAGAGTTTGGTAATTTCGATATATAATATGTACGCGCGGTATAGGAATGAAAACTGACCGCGGACAGACGTCACGATTATTAATAACTATGTCGAATATGCTGTAATCGGCAATCATGGTGCCCGTGTACAAATTTATGTGCACGTTCTCCGAGCGAAGAAAGAAGTGGCGACTATTGGACTTTGATTGACCAGTGGTAGATAAAAGGAATAATTATGCACATAACATTTAGGAATATAACGGTGAATTTTACTGAAAACACGTATACGCGTTTGAAATTGTTGCTCGAGGGCGTTTGATAAAGTAAATCGTCGATAAAAATACATTTCGAAACCTGTAAAAGGTTCGGTTCGAAGATCGTGAGCGAGATTTTCACCGGGTTCCCACTCCTACGGAAAGATAAGGGTCACGGAATACGTTTAAACGGTGAACGGTTTTAACTATTCCAATATGTTGAAAAAAGATATCGTTAAGCAGATTTGTGCCATGTTTATTTAATGATTTCTACAAACGATATAATTACGTAATTTACTATAACATAATTACGGACGTACACAAATAGCCCTGGATTAATAACTGCACTCGATTGCTGAATGCGGTGGTCAGAAATAGGCGGTGAAAAATATGCGTTACGAATTTCGTAAGAAAATTCCCTAGAAAATAATTCCCTAGCTTATGCGCAGAGCATTCCTGTCGGTGTTTAGAACATTTATCGCGCGGACTGTACATATATTTCACGCACCGTAGCTGCGGATATGTGGACACAAGGCGTGTTGGGAGTTTATTTTCTCGCTGCAAGGAGAGATCAAGAGAGAGAAGGCGGTGGGAAGGAGCTTTTTTACTTCTGCAGAGCATTCAAGGTCGATTGGAATAGACGCGAAGAGCGAGAAAACAATTTGACTATTTCTACCATTTTGCATGTTTATACGTTAAAGTTCCTCGCTTCGTCTCGTCGATCGCTTATTCGCGCTGCAACAACGAGTCTATTACAGATATCATCAGCTTATCGAATCAACCGGTCAGCCAGCCGGCCGTTGGCCACCTAGCCAATTTCTTCCTTCTTCCTCTCGTTTCTTTGTTCTTTTTTTTTTTTTTTTATTTTTTTCTTACGTGGTTCTCGTACATCGCGTCATGTAAATTCAAGGTTTTTGCGATTTCTTCTTTTCGTTCTTACAGAGGATTTCGTAACGAGTAACAAGAATAATACAGTGCGCGAAATTAGTCGTCGCGCTATTGAAATAAGGCTTTATTTATTTATTTTTTTAAACCGATCCTCCTGTCGCAATAAAATATTCCAGATATTTCATTTTCAGGATATGAGATATAGCGATTTATATCAGAATTGTAGTTTTCCATTATTCTCTGTCTCGCTCTGCGTTGTTTTAAATTTGTCTGTTTCTCTAGCAGTAAATAATATTTCGGAAAAATACTGCAAGTTAGATTAACGATAGTTTCGTCACGGGGAAACGAATGCAATAAACGTTCGACGGTTTAAAAGACGCAGACTTAAAAACAAACAAAAAAATTAAGCTAAAATTGAGAAAGAAAAATAGAATAAAATTTCCGATTAGAGATCTAGAAAGGTGAGTCATAAAAACATTTTCCTCCCCCACCGTAGAGGCATATTACGTGCGTCACCGCCGGATGATTTACAGGTATAATCTCATGCACACATCGTAACGAATTTAAAAAAGATTTTCTCAGCTGATAGGAGAATTGCAGGTTTCGCTGCGGCCAAGAATGCGAGAATCGTAAATTATGATGTAGAGAAAAACGCTAAAAGATGTCGAGAAAAAGAGATGTGGAGTAAAAAAATAAATAAATAAATAGATAAATTCGCAGCCGGTATCAATTATCATCCTCTACGATCGGAGAGTCTTTTTTTCTATCCGTTACAATCTCTTTTCATCCGCTGTACGCGTATCAAGTCTTGCATCGTGTGCGTATAACGAGTTCTGACGATGCAAAAAGGATACAATTCGAGCAGAGTGGAGAGTGCGGAGTGAGGCAGGGAGGAAGGGAGGAAATCACGAGGGCGGCTCGGCAACGAAATTGCTAAATTGATTATCCATCCGGGCGAATGTTTAGACGAAACAGATGCGCACGGTATCTACGGACAGACGAAGGTCATGGTCGGGCAACTAACCTATCCTAACTTAACGACCGACGTCTGCCTACGCACAGAATCCCGACGACGAGACACGGCCAAATTTCCGAGGTTATCCGTCCCTCCAAACCACGCAGGGAGATGGACGCGTGGGCGAGAGGAAGAGAGAGAGAGAGAGAGAGAGAGAGGGAGAGAGAGGGAGGAACAATGGAGTGTGTCAGGAGCGAGGATACAAAAATCGCGAGAGGTATAGTCTGAAAAAAATATATGCCGAGTAGAAAGAGAAAGAGACGAAGAACTCCCCATTGAACGAGCAAATGTTGTTATCAATTTTCCTTTCTTTATTTCTTTTTTTTTTTTTTTTTCCTCATACAGTTGTTAGTCTAGGAGCGATTCTATCAAATTCTCGACTAATTCGGTTTTACGTAATTTTATGATATTCTTTGTAGATTTCAGACGTAATTTATAGATTAAGAAGAAAGAAATTAAGGTGGAAAGAGACGTGGAAAAAAAAAAAAAAAAAACTATGCAATACGCGGGAGAAAAGTTGTGCTGAAAATTTTGGGGGTACGATTCGAAATTTGTAAATTTAATAAGGAATCGCACACGGCTATGAGGATAAGTAGGTCGGTGGCAGACGATGGGTTTGTGTATTTTATAAACACGGGCTCGTTGGATAACGTTTTTAAAAATTCCGAGAGAGCCGGCTCTCTGCAGCGATATTGCGAAATCGTTCGTCAAACTCGCGACTGATAAATAAAAAGAGAAATCTCGATCTCGATCGCGAGAGTCGATATTTAAATACGGCGACTCAATATATATATATATATATATATATATACTGAAACTTTTTTCCCGAGTTTGCAGACGTGTTTCAATCATTTGAACAAACTGTACATCGTGTCGTATATTTTTATTGAAGAAATGAATGCTCTGACGAATTGATGATGATTTTTTAAAAGCAAGTTTTCAATTTACACACTAGATACACAGTTTAGTAAACTTCATATTTCACGTTGTCGGTGATATTTTTATAATATTTTACTACCGTCCCTGCGGCGATTAAATTATTTATTTAAATTTTGACAACGAAGATAAAAATGGAATATGTATCAGTGTCACTTTTTTACACCTCCCTAAATTATTATACGTTAAATGCAGCGATGAAATTGTATTCTACAGGCCCGTCGTATCTCCGTATCGTCTGAGCGAAAAGTTAATTATTCAAATTTAAATTAACTTTGCCTCGATCAGCTACGAGAGAGTCATGCAGGCGGGTGTTTAACGCTGTAATTCCTACAGCGAATTACAAGCAGGTCACGTTTTCTGATCGCGAGACAGATATATGTCACGGACGGATGGATTCATCAATCAATACCGAACCGATACTTTCGTGAGAGATTAGTCGACCCAATCGGCTGACTGGCATCATCATCGTCATCATCGTCATCATCATCGTCATCGTCATCATTATCCTCCTCCTGCTTCGGCTTCTCCACACGGGGATAAAAAACCGTCGCGATTTTTCGTCCCAAGGAAAATAATTCAACGCGTCAGAACCACGGATTACAAAAAATTAGCGAGGAATTAAAACCGTTACGCAAATCGCAAATAGTCATAAGACTCTGCCGTTATTTAAAATAATCAAATATTCTGTGCGGAAAAAAATTCCTGCCGTTTCGTTTCTTCGGTTCGCTCTAACGCCACGTGGAGAATTGGCGGTAAAATTTCTACAGGATATAATCGGACGATGCAGAAGCCAAAAAATTTTTCGCAATTCGGATCTCAGATTTACCGCTGCACATGCTGTTGAGGAAATTTTGGCACAAGCCAAATGTCAGTGTCGATCTTTCGAATGCCCGACGCTTAGCGCCGCCTCTTTCCTCTCCTCTTCCATCTTCTGCTCACTTCTCGAATATATGATCTGGGTCAGGATCCGCTGCTGCTGCTGCTTTTGCGGTGTTTTCAAATTTCACGCAAGGTATACACACCTTGAATTTTCGTCAGCGGATTACCGAAACGACGATAAACGGATCACCATAATTTTGAATAAATAAATCCGTTACGCGCGATGCGACGTCGCTGCTTCTTCGATGACCCCGTTATATTCTGCGTCGTTATTTTACGTAACCTGTCGGGCTACAAACTTGACAATTCGGAGGAAGAAGCCGCGAACAAACACCTGAACAGGAGTTTAGGAAATTTCTTATACTAAGGGGGGATTACACGTTTTAATAATTTTCTAAAAATATGAAAAAGGAATTATTCTTTTCATAATTCGAGTATATAAAAGAACAATATTTGAACGTTATTTTATAAAATTGTCATTCAAAGATTTTGAACAAAGGTTTCGGAAAAACAAGTATCCTCTATTTAGACAGCTTTGTTTTAAACTAAAATAAAACCAAATATTTTCTGTTAGTAGGTGAGTATATTATAGCTGTAGTGATTGAACGAAAGATTCTTGTTTTCTCACAATTTATTTTACAAGGCAATACTTGGTCTAGATTTTACCGAAAATTGTACTTTTTTGCATACGACTCTGCCAAAAAGTCAAGTTAAAATTTTTTTAAGAATCCTGTCTTCAATCACTGTAGCTATATTCACCTACTAACAGGAAATATTTGGTTTCTTGATTTCGGATGAAGTTACCATGAGTTATCCTGGACACCGCAAGTATTTTTTATTACATTAAAAAAAAGGAATTAGAGAAAATGTCTTGTTTTTTTTTTGCGCTTCCCAACCCATAAGAAAATATATGGTTTGAAAAACGTGTTTTGAAACGTTTCGGATTTCTCGACGAAAATTTGCGGTCTGATTTCACGAGCATGTATTGAAAACGCGTTCATTCACGTCTGAAACAATAAATAACAATAGTTCGCAGTTCACTGGCAGCAGATGTCAAGGGGTGTGTTTCACCGAAGCGATCGAGGTGTCGATATCATTCGTGATCGTTTCGTCACCTCCGAAATCACTTTGTAATCATATGATGAAATTCCGCATTAATAATCGTCGAGTTAATCATTGGCAGTCATGAGAAATCTTTTAGGGTTACAGGAATCTCTTAGTAATCTTGAGAAATAACGATAAATCACGTAATCAGAGTAAGATTTATTTCTCAAGTATCTCCCGTTGGAAGATTGATAATTAAGGGATAAGGGATAATTGGGATTCGTAATTTTGCAAAAAATCGAGCATTAATACACACGAGGCCGTAGAAAAGAAATTAAATCTTTTCGTTTAAGCCTAAAGTTTGACGGGATGGAACGGTAATTTCGGCTCTCTAACGTAATAGTAACAATTAGGAATAGCTGCAGCAGTGACGCAATGATTTCCGCAGATTTCTCCGACAATTCGGCCTTTACTACGGACATATCCTTCGGGAAAACGACAAAATTTACGTGGTAAACCGTCGTTGAAACTCCGTTTAAAGAAAAAAAACGAAACTCTTCTATAGCAAATGAGACGCCTGACGCAGTCCTTAGAAATTCGCGCGCCTTTTAAGGAGAGAAGCGTCAGATCGACGCGTCTTTGTCGTCTTTGGTGCGGAATGGACGTTGTTTAGCATCCTTGCATCAGCCCTGACCGACACTTAACCGGTGTTCTCCGGATCTTTGATTATCACGAGGAATAAAACGCCGATTTGCGGATTTCAGGTAACTATTTTCGACTTGCTTTTTGTCCTCCCGGTGACGGGCTTTAAAAAAGTTAGAGTATTTAAAATTGCTAGGGTCAAGAGTTATAATTAGAAAGTGTAATCGATTGTGCGAGGTTGGAGGTGGAGACCACAACTGGCCCTGATTGTAAGACGGAATAACGCGTACAATTTAACGCGAAGCGATAAATCCGAGAGCAAAGCCTTGGTTTCGCCTTCTTAATCCTTGGAGTATTTGGCTAAATTTAAGGGTCCTCGAAATTGAGAATATTCATTTCCATGCATTGCAGCGACGTTAATTTTGAAAATCGAGGCCAAGCATCTGTTTCTCGCCGCGAAGTCTTTTCACCGACTTGCGTCGTTTTTTCCTCCCTCTCTTACACGCGTTGTTCACATTTTATTTCACCAATTTTATCCATCGCATCCAACGCTCCACTTTGTCCGATTATTTTGGTTATCGAGGTCAGTGTGCATCGGAGGCTGCAACGCAACGAAGGCAACGGCATCGTAAGAATTAATTTGCATTCTCTGACAGATGGATCGCGATCGTATGTTTGACCACGTGTCGCTTATACAGTCAAGGCGAGACGTGTAAAAATTAAACAGTCTAGAAACGGACGCGAGCCAGTCAAGTTCTGACAAGTTTAATCGGAAAACGACAATTCCTCGGCAAACAAAGAAACTGAGAACCGTGAATTTCGAACGAAATAGTCGACGGGTTGCATTATCGGGCACCTTTCGCATAGTTTGTTTAATTAATTTCAATCAATAACAGCTCGTAGGGTTTGAGAACAAATTCTGCACAAGTCACCTGACACGGATGTGGGAATTATCAATAATAAATAAATCTTGAAATGAGCATTATTTACATATAAAATCGTAATCAGATCGATTTTTCGATAAATTTGGTAAATAATCCATATTATATGCAAGAAAGAAACGCGGAAAGCTACGATTTATCGAAATTGGGCATATTTCCTTCGAAAAAAGGCAGTACAATGGTTTTGGTTTCAAGTTGGTGAGCTTATTGTTAGCCGAGCTGTTTTCGTTCAAATAATAATAATAATAATAATTCGTTTGGTTTTTAGCTTTCAGATTTCTCCCTATTGACGGGACGTTATTTTGACCTGACTGAACTTTGTCAACGTCACTGTCATCTAGAGTTGTTCGGCATTCGTTTCGTAATTCTTTCCTTTATACATTTTTTCGACATGGATCGTAAACTTGATCATTTCAGCTTCCGGCACAATTCAGGAATCAATTCGCTCACCCTCTCAATGAAATTCAATACCGCTTCTCTTTTCCGCATTTAAGAATAAAAAAATTGTTTCTTCAAAGAGAGAGAGAGAGAGAGAAACGAAGGGACAAACAACTGGTTTTTCTCTCTTCTGGTTGGGAACTTTTGCATTTTTGCCGGAAATCGTAAAACGCCACGATACGACGCTCCGGAACATCGAGTGCAAAATACGGCATATATACCCTGTGTGTACATATAGTTCTGAATCATCGTCCGAATGCAGCGCACGTGTGGTGCAGTTTGTTCGCGAAGGACGTTTGCAGCGCGACACCTCGATGCCTATAGCTGTCCTACTGATCCAGATAAGATACGTAGGCGAGGAGAAGGGTGAGGAGGGGGAGGAGGAGGAGGAGGAGGAAGAGGAAGGTGATCGTACCGCACTGGAGTGTTTTTTATTTTTTGTGCTTTATTCCATCATAGAACGGAAAGAAACAAGCTGCAATGCTCGACGATGATAATTGCGGGATTATAACAAGAGAGAGAAAATCAGCGATGAGTGTCGATGTCAGAGTCGTTTGCTTAATTTTGTAAAGTCAAATGTCGACAAATTTGAAATATTTCAATCCGGAACTCTGAATGAATCAAAATTCTTTTCTCATATTCTGAGCCCAGTTTTCACGATTGCATTTTCGTATTATCTTTTATAATGTACTGCAGTAGGCAACGATTTTTCCTCAGCGAGTGTTGCAGTATAATCGATTATTTTTCCTCACAATCGGTTTTTGGTTTTTTTTTCACTTTCACGAACGACGCGATACGATATCAATTTACGTGATTAGAGTATAAATTATCATCATTGTATTACTCACTGAGTATCTATTTCATATAATAAATAAAAAATAAATGGATATTTTCAACTGAAACTGAAAAATATTTTGAATGGAACCATAAATCATGAATAAACTTTTCCGCTATTAAGACTACTTACAAAATTTTCAATCAAGTCGCGTTCGATTATTTTTTTGGAATCGATCAATCGATACATCGATTATTATCAGCTTGTTGTTATTGGGCATCGCTAGAATGCACTATACAGAGTGATTTCATCAAAAGTCCGTGACCGTGTCGTACCGAACGTATATACCTATACGTATTTTTCTTATTATTTTTTTTTTTTTTTATTAAAGTAAACAGATTTATAATAACGACGGAAAATGAGAAAAATGAAAGTTGTTTTCGACAAACGCGAAGACCCGAGTCGCCTGCGACTGTTAATTGTCGTTGATAAGTGATCGCGTATAAATAGTGCAAAAGAATTTCAATACGGAGGCAATTTTAGAAAATGTACAAGTCTGGAGTTAGTAACGTTAACGTAACGAAACAGATGAATTTCAGACAATTCTAAGATTGCGAAGTAACGATTTTTCTAAACATGCACCGATAAAGTGAACGTTACCAACTCGAACCTCTTTAATACGCGAGTTGAACAAATGTAAAGAAAAATGAAATTCGATAACCGTATATTGACGGACTGAAAGAAATCTACAAACGAAAGTCAAAGGATTGGGGAAAAGAAACGAATCGATCACAGGTATCAGTTGGAATGCGCAAAACGTACAAAAACACAGACCGAGGAATTGATCGTCACGTCAAATGAATATTCAACTCCGCACGTTGCGCTAATTCCTGCAATCATTCCAAAAGCGTAAAACCCGTCGTATTTTCACACTTGGTCGAAAGTCGATCGCTCAGGAGACACTTGCGGTCTATATTTGGCAAAGGGATCGAGTAGATGAAATGCAATTGGTTACAGCCTAGATCGAGATACGGACGAGTATGGCTCGTTTTCGCTGCTTCAATTCTTCTCGTCTCTCTTCATACACGCGTACATTTATTATACACCTGCGCATAATCACTTCCAGTGACATAGAAGCGAGCCGTAAAAGTCACGAGAACTTACATAAATACCTGTGTCTGACTTATACGGTTATACCTCTCTACCTTAGGCGCGAATTGCGCGAGATTCGCCTCGGTATGCACCATACGCGTGCATATTGTAACACGCGTCGTTGCTTGTGAATTTTTACTTACGTCACGCGATTCGAAAATAATCGTTACGTCTCATCAATTTCTCTATCGTTTCCCAAAGTAACTCGAAAGAGAATGAAAAAAAAAAAAAAAATAAAAATTAAAGAAACCCTCTTATTTTCAGCAAGTTCTCGTTATTTCATCATCATTATCGCGCCTGATGATTATTTAGATAAGACATGAATTCGCGCAGCGATACGTTACATATACGATATACGTGTAATTACTGTAAGGATTTTCATCGCGAATTGCATTATCTTACGTGTTTAGATGCGGTATGTGCATTGTAGGTATATACGTATGTATATGCCATTCTGCACGAGGGACAATGACACTTACAATGTCAGTTGAAGAAACAAACACGTGTTCTTGCAGACGACGCGTAAGAATGCAGATCGAATATAACTACTTCATCCGTGTTTGCAGCCAGCTGCTGTATGTGTGGTAGATAATGCACGCGTACTTTTTGAAACGTTTGCAGCGACGAAAAGCGAAAGTTTGGTATAGATGCCGCGGAAGATGCTTGCCAATTTCGTAAAAATAAGTCGGAAAATCAACACCTGCCTGCCTGCCTGTCCGCCAATTCTTTTAACTTGCTAAGCGGCGTTATTGTAACACGTGGAAGTAAACATATTACCGAGTGCGATGATGATGACGATGATTATATTTTCCTTGGTGTGTCGCAATTAGACAGCTTTTCATGTAGAGCTCCTTTTATATTACGCGTCAGATTTGTGACAAGAAATAAATTTCGTCTTGCGTAATCGTTAATTTTATTTGTTTAATTTTTTTTTTTTTTTTCTCAAATTGGAGCCTGCGATCGCACAGACGATAGAAATGTCGAGGAATGAACGAGCGAAATCGCGTAATCGACGAATAAAAGTAACAGAATTTCGTTGAATTTACGCAGTCATACTTTTCTCTCTCATTTCTTCCGTCACTATAAACTATACGTTCTTGGTAATTGAAGTTTCAAATCATAACCGATAAAAAAAAAAAATACGATGATTCCGGGCGAGAAATGAAAATGAGTTTCGCAGTCGCGGTAAGAAAATTTTATAGTCACATGACGTGTCGCTATTATTTTTGGACACAGTCATGTCTATTACTTTTTCTTTGCGTCTGTTGCGACAATGCGACGTGTTCGTGTGGTAAAATTAATCGATATTACAGAGGCCTCAATGATTTGACTGACAAAATGTAGCAAGGTAAAGAAACACGATTATCAATCCTTCAATTAAAACTCGAAAACAAACGGTATTAACATTAAATAATTATTTGTAGCAAATTTTCTTATAATCATAGAAAATTTATTTATAAACGTCATTGTATTGCATCAGTACCTGTACAATATTTCACTGGGTAATTTAGTTTCTGCCAAAATTCAGAAACTGCGCGCAGTGGAGCGGAGAAGAAGAGAACGGCGATTATAATTGGCACGGGCAATGGGAAGGCTGGATAAGAAACGCACCGCAGGGAATAGAATGCGATCCGCACAGAAGCATGCCGGTGCAGCAGGGAATTAAAGATACGTCGTCGCGAATCGGACTTTGTTATATTTTCGCAAGGTCGCGTCAGGGGACAAGAGCGAAGGTAACGCACTCTCGTTTAGCGATTGCCTACGTCTATAGTCTACCTCCTCCTCCTCCTCCTCCTCCTCCTCCTCCTCGTCTCTCTCCGTCCCTTTCTCTCTTCGTACCGTGAGGTTACCAGCGGTTGTAAAAATAAATTCCGCCTGCACGATACCGCCGCAGAAGAAACGGCGAAGAGGAGGAGAGATTATTTTGCGAGAACGAACGGTGTACGATGTCATCGGCCGCGAACTTTCGAGAAAAATTTTTCTTTCTACCAGCGGTACAAGATACCGGTCCAAAGAACACGGCGAATAAGAGGAGAAGATCTCTAGAGGCTGGCTGAACAGATTAGGTTGAAAAACTTGGCGCGAAAACAAAGAGAGTAAATTATAAACAAAACAAAATAAAGAGAGAAAGAGAGAGAGAGAGAGAGAGAGAGAGGGAGAAAAAAGAAAGAAATACTAAAAAATTCGCATTATTATACCCGTACTGCATATGCACAACACATTTCTCCGCTCACCCGAGTTAGAAAACTAGTTTGTTATTTTTACAATTTCTAATAGAATATATATGCGTGATAGAGAAACAATTACTTGACATTGCGGTGTAACAAGGTGAGATGTTAAAGAAGCAGCATAGATTTTTCACCCAAAGACTCTGATGACGTAGACGCAGATGCAGATCGTCTACAGCATCTGAACTCAAAGTGTGCTTACACTGTTTACAAATAATTTTCGATCTGCTGGCGGCGCCACGTTTTTCTTTCTTTTATTTTTCAAATTTTTTATAATATTTTTTTACTTTACTTTTCTTCTCATTTGGTTATGTGTGCAGATCGGTTTTACACAGTCTGTTGCAAAAGAAAATATCAAATATTTGCACTCGTTTACATACACGCATACGTGATGTTAGCTGTAAGTCGTCACTTGCGCGAATAGAAGCAGAGCGGGGAACAAAGGAAATTTCTTTTATTACCGTGTGTGAAATTTTTATTCCCAAGAAGACGTGCGTGTAATTCGGCTTCAAGGAACGAACATTGTTTCGTCATATTTTAACATGACGCACGATTGCACGGCGAGTGCAGCATCACCGTAATCATTGAATCGCATGTGAAACGCGTTTAAACAATGATTTCGTAACGTATACGATATAAGCAACGATTTCGCGCCGTCGAAAGTTTAGATTTTGAGGAGAGAATTAGAAAAAAACAGATCATTCATTTTACCCATCCACAAAAAAAGTTAAGTTTTCGAATAAACAACCGCGTGAACGCTCAGCTCATCCTCATTTTTAAAACTAGAATAGGTGAATAAGTGTAGAAAATTGAAAACATCGAAATTCGACATACAGAAAGGTCATATTAGATTCCATATTATCGAGAAGAATACTGATTTTAATTTTTTACCTATCCATACACCGACTTTCTGCATGTTTTAATTCTATGAATTAAATTTTTCCTACCTCTCAAAAACTCACTGGGCTGAAGTTATTAAGAAAATTTGATCTTGTTCCTGCTTTATAAACAGTTTCCCAAATGTCAGATCGTCCTAATATTGCAAAAATAACGAGTTTTTCTAATGTCGCATTGTTACTATTTTAACGTTACAAACTTGACCCTGATAAAAACTCGACATTGTACCCCTTCTACCTCTACATCTTCCAATAATTTTACCCCCACGACGCTTTACGAATTGAAACGCTCCTCAGCCTTTGAAAATTTTTTTCACCGCACCCCAACGGCGGGTTTTCAGACTCGAACAAGGCTGCCGTAGGTTCGCCACCCTCTGAGGCGTCGGCGCCCCTGGAAAAGGCCCAGACAGGGTGAAAGGCCGATGAACGCTGTAGTAACCTGTTGGACGGTTGTTCAACCTGAAGGGTCGGTGCAAGTGTGACCTTTTCGTTCTCTTTCTTCTCCTTTCTCTGACACGGCTCGTCGCGCGTCGTCGCGAATCAAATTGGAAGGGAAATTGTACCGCAGGTTTCTTTCAAGCTGTGTAATTTCTTTCTCCTTTTGTTTTTCTTCAAACTCCTTCCAACATTTTCACAGATTTTCCAAATCATTGATTTTCTTTTTTTTCGCACGCAGAGAATGTAACAAAGAATATTATCGGATCTGAAGAAACTGTTTTTTTATTTCGTGAGTTAAAACTTTCGCTCCATTGTTATTTGAATCGAATTTGATGAGAAATAAATGATAATTCACTAGCGATTACCTGCAGCTGTACCGAAATCTATTCGTTCAACGATTTAATGTTTAATTAAAAAAGTTTGCATTGTTTTGTCCACGTTCAGGTGAAGTGAACGAGCGTGGTGAATTTGGTGGCGGAGTGTTTTTTCAACCGAATTACGTTCGACACGTTATCTATAACACAAGATAACCGGATCGTTTGATGGATAGATAATTCGCGATGGAAACAATACAGCGATAGAGGTTGCTTATATGGAGAGGAGTCGGACCGCAAGATATTCATCACCTATTCTTTGTTTACAATCTGTTAAGCGGTGGGTGTTATTTAAATCGATAAGGATCGAATCAACCAGCCAATGACTTTCCACCTCAACGTGACATCTAAATATATTGTACACGAAATCCAGACACTGCAGGCTCTGTGTTTGAGGCTATTATCTCGCTTGCAAAAGAGCGAGAGTGAAAGAGAGAGAGAGAGAGAGAGAGAGAGAGAATCGCGATATCGGTAGAGGTGGGTATGTAGGCATGCTAATTACTGAACTCGAAAAACAAGAGGTGAGAAGCAAAATTCCAACACCTTTTTTGTCATCTTCAGTGTCTCACGATGTGATTGATCTACATATTTGAAAACGAAAATTGTTGAGATTTATCCTAATGTATTAAGAACAAGGTTTACGATGAGACTATTTACAAAAGAATTTTATAAAAGAAAGTGTTTATACTTTTCTGCCTCAGGTTCTCTTGATTTTAGTAATTAATTAGTCGCTTGAAATAGTCGATCAAGGAAAAGAAACAAACTTATGTAACGACTGCAAGAAAGAAAGGTCGATAAGTTGATAAAAATACGTAAAAAGTTGGGTGATTAATAGAAACACAGGGTCCAACCAAACAGTAAGAAGTTCAAGCTAATGTTCAAAGAAGAAGTAAGAGAATCGAGCCTCTAGGATATTGACATTTCGTCTTTAAGCTGTGTCAAGACTTCTTATTCATTTTTTTCTACAAAAATAATTTACGAGGAAGTTAGAATTTTCATCAGTGGTTTTTCAAGTGACAGTGTTTTAAATTGTTTGAGTCAGGCATCGTCGCTTTAGAGCCGAAGTCATTTAGTTACAGTTGAGAGTGTATAATTTCACTAAAGAGCGATCGGCTGTTTATCGGTACCTTCTAAAAACGATTCGTTTTTCAAGTGAAATATTAAACAGTTGTTAAATATCATCAGCCAACTTCTTCACAAATACAAAAGTGAAATTGACAAATAGAAACAAACAACTTTGCCCAAAAAAATTCAACAGAATATCGAATCTGAGTACGCGGCTAAGTTCAAGCGTAGCCTTTGTCAGCCGCGATCGCTATTCTTGAGAAGGAAATGGACCTAAACGAACCGAATCGAACGTCGCTCTCGGTACAAGTATCGAGCCAAAGAAAACATCGGCTGAAAACCTGGAAGAAATATTGTTGAGGAAAGAAAGCTGTCGCTTACCTCCTGGGTAAGTTCAGCAGCACCGACGGGACTGGCGGGATTATTGTCGACGCTGGGAGGTTCAGGGACGGCGATAATCCTGGCGGGATCGTTAGAGGTAGATAGGACGCTGGGTCCGGCGACCGCGACGTCTCTTCCGGTTTCCTCGACGTTGAGAAGATAGGCGTGAATGTCGTTTTGCTGGGAGTTTATCCTGTTGTAGCGACCGAGGGAGTTCAAGTCTTCGAATAGGTCTCTCTCGTAGTTGAGCAATACCGAGTCCAGGTTCTTTGGGTGTACGAACATGGGGCGATGGACGATCGTCTGGGCATCGGTGTGCCATCCCGAGCCGTTGTGAAGGTCCAGAGAGCCGACACCGATCGTCTGAATGTCCAAGCCTAGGTACGAGTTGGGATCGACTCGGAGGAGCGAGAGGAGGAGAGCGAGCTGGAGCAGCTCCTCTCGGTAAAATTTTTTCAAACACAGCATTTTGTTCCAGTCTGTATAGCACCTCGGGGAGTCTTTTGCCTTTTAAAACAGAGTCCGACGAGGAGAATGAAAAAAGGATTTCCAGTCCTCGCTCAGAGCAGTCGCACAGGCTGTGTTCCGTTGTTAAGTACGAAGCGAGGGACAAGGCGGCACATCGTCACCACTCACGGTATTAAGAATAATGTATTATCACACTCACAATGGCAAATAATAATCGACGGTTTATAACGGGAGGCACGACCTCCTGGTTCGACTGTCAGATCGGAAATAAAGCCGGAGAGGAGCAGCTCCCAGCAGCTAGTCATAGGTCAGTTACTCGGTATCTGTGCCCAAAAATAACCTCAAAACACGGGGTACGTCAAAGTAGGAATTAGAGCTCGCCCGCATTCGACGTCCGCGATTAGCGTAATTTCGAATCAATTGAAACAGCGTAAGTCGGCGAAAAAAGAACTCGAGCGAAAGAAATAAGGAAATAAAGAAAGAAAGAAAATGAAAAATACAAAGAAGAAGAAAGTGAAGATAGTCACAACAACACCGTTGATGACATCTATTCAAACCGACAGCCTTTTCTTTCCAGTTTAAAAGGACATAAACAAAGGAACGTCCTCGCGTATTTTCCCGCTAAATCCTGAAACTCGGGCGAAAACAGGACCGTTTATCACTCGAGGCCGGCGAAACGGAGCAAGGTGAGTAAATATTCGACCGATAACTGACAGTTCGTTCGTCGGTTCGCCTGGTCTGGCTGGCAGCAGCGGAGCCGGCCGCGCGACGAGCCGTGTGTTTTAAAGATTGCAAAGTTGAGGCTTGCGTCGACCGCACAGTTGTACGTTTCACTAAACCATCTCGTGTCGCGATTTGTCACTGGCCCGTTGTTTAATACCTCTATGCCGTTGTTACGCTCGGGTATAAATTGCAAAGGGACGTCGAGACACCCCTTTAAACGGCCCTCCTCGCTCCTCTCGTCACTGGCGTCGATTTCTTTTTATTTTACAGAGAAACGAACCGTCGCGCACACCTATGCTCGCGGAGGTATCGCTGACGATATGTGACTCAGCAGACGGAGTTACGGCAACGCTGTATGTGCGCGCGGCCAGGGACGTGCCAACCGGGGATATCCCCCTCTCCGAATATACGATGCTCCGCGCCGCTAGGCGGACGCCGAGGCGCCAAATCGACCGATCGAGTCGTTCGCTCGGACTTTTTTACTTTTCATATCGATTGAACCGGCCGATCGGGGATTACGCGTCGTTACCGCTTTTCGTTTGTTATTCGATATTTTCACTTCTGTCTGTACGTCTTACCGATCAAATCGCTGTTTCATTGTCCGACGACCTTCGTCATCACAGCATCATTATCAGGGAAAACGTCAAGTCACGAGATGCGGGCGGTATGCGATGACATGTGGTATTCTACCAATTATCCTCAGAGCGTGTATGCCCATTAATATTTCCAAAGCTGTGTACAAATTAACAATTGTCCTCGATTAAAATTTATCGTTGTTTGTTTCGACGGGCCGATATTTCTCGACGTTTATATTATAGATACGTCCGTGTGTCGAGTGTGTGAAGTCCGATTTCAGGCCCAATCTCGTACAGATAAAGTGTTGATATGGCTCGATTATTGCGTCCTATGTATCCCCTCTAGTGAGTTGTTACAGGAATTCCGGAAGCAACGATATCCACGGTACTTTGAGATCTTTCGGAGTTTCAGATATTCGATGGGGTCTCTTCGCCTATTTGTACGTCTATGGGGGAAGATCGTGCAGCGTGGCCAGAAAAGCAGGAGCTTTAAACGTGGCGGCGCGAAGAGAGGAAAAACGACGCGGATTTTCTTGCAGCGCGAATGTAACGTAGGCGAGAATGAAGAAGGAATAAAAATTATCAACCCTATCGCGTGATCGTGTATAGTTGTTGCACTTAACGATGCTCAATAAGAGCTGGTCGGTCCTAGGGATTTTAGCATAATACGATACGCGCCGCTCGTCTCCGTCCAACCATCGAGCAGCAATTTCAAATAATTAGAGAGCGAGCTGTTTGCCGTCATCGCGAACTTTGCCCGCGATCATGTGTTGCAACCAGCGTTGCCAATTTTACAAACGAAACCGTGAATTACGCAGGTACGCGAATTTATATCGCGAGCGTGGTGCCAGGTATTGCAATTGATTCGCGTCTCTTACCTTAAGCGACGTCATTCTTCCGCTCCGTGGTGCTGCTGCAGGTGATTTGTCGACTCGAGGGACGGATTGAATACTAACGAATTCTTCCAATTCTCTCACGATGTCAGCCATGGCAGATCGGGCGGTGATAAAGTAATAACCGGCGGCGAAATGTTGTTCGAAACACTGCGCTCTAGATCGCTTTCCCTACGTACGTATGTCGTGTGTATTTTAACCACAAAAGCAACTGCGCGTATCGCACTTCCACTTCACTCTGTCACGTTTTCACAGTACTTTTTCACCGATATTCTAATTTTCAAACGTCTTTCTAATTGTTGTTTGTTTATCGATGGAATTTCTCAGGGTGTTTCGTCTGATAAAATATAAAATATGAACAGTGAATGGCAGCCGCATACGTCTCCCTTCTCCCACCAAGCCTAACCATCGCGTTACTGACGTCATCCTCTGATTTCACTCAGTTTGAATCAGTCCCGCGTTCCCGCGCGTATTTCGAACGCGTGTTTTAACCGCCCGGCTGCGCACTGACTTGACACTTCGTTTTCTGCGCATATCCTTAACCAATTCTCCGTCCTTGACGAAATCCAATTGGCTGAATAAACAACCGGAGTATCAAACCTAGGATAAGATATTGATCGCGAATATAACCGTTCGCTCCGTTGAATAATCGTTGAATTTCTTTTCCTCGTTTATCTGACTCTTCGTACTTCGCTACTTATCTACTCGTTGTAATGAATTCGGATACCATTCGGCAATTCATTTTTGCATTTCTTTCTTTTCTTCATTTTATTTACACGAATTTGAACGCACACAACAGTTTAGACACCAATTTTGTTCAACTTCACTTTTCTCTTGAGCGAAATCTCACACGTTGCTTTCCAACAGTTTTAAATAGCCAACTTTAAAGCGTCTAGTTGAGTACGATTCTGTTCGAGTTAGAAATAACGCTCGTAAAACAATCAGAAAAGGCATAATTTCAGCCTTTGTTTTACCATAAATGTTGTGCTTGTGTGAAAACGCCTGATTACAAACAACCCAACGTACCGTAATGAAAGCTCGGCTAGCAGGCAGTCGGCGCTCGAGCTTCAAATAGATTTTTGATTCCTCTAACGTTGCGGATGATTTTCGATAAACTATAGAAAATTTAATGGAATCGAAAAACAAATATAGAGGGCTGAATTTCAAACGTTTTCCAATGGGTAAAGATTGCTTGATATTAATTTATGACTGTCTATTTAATCACGCAAGCACTCGTTAACGTGTTGTTTGGTTGTAACTTGATCGCTGTTAGGATTAAATTGTAACAATAGCACTGGTGAATTAGAAGGCAAGAATATTCCGATTGTATGCAAAGATTTGTGACCTCCGGTTCACCGGATCCCAAACGAAAGCTTCTCGTTATTTACATAGAGCCGTCGTAAGACTTTTGATTGAGCTTAATTAACCACAGTGAATGATGAATTATTGCAATTTATTGACAGAGTGATATAACTATTTTTTACCGAATTCAAGTGTACGAACGGAGGGTGATTCAATAGTAAGAAGCATTTATATTTTAAACATATAATATATACATATATATTATTATATATATATATATATATGTATATTATATTTATTTGTATGTCTTATTGTGTATACGTCGTTTAATTTGTTACAACAAAATATCTATGACAACAGTATACAGTAGAGTACAGTAATATACAATTTACACGTATAGGGTACAATGTGTCGCGTTTCTTGTCACGGTGCGAAAATTGAGTGCGGCACACTGTCCACTTCATTTTGTTTATACAGTTGCGATGACAACACTTTACCTGTGTCGTTTTCACGTGATTGATAAACAATTTAATCTTTGATCTCTTCATCATCAGGCTCTGCAGTCTTCATTTTGTGTAATAATTTTTTGCATCGCCGTCAGCGTGTAACGTCTTTGTACATAGGTATATATAATCACGTGCGTGTAAGTATATATACATAGGTGTAATGATCATAAGTATGTATATTGCGAAAAATTTCAGATTACAAAAATCGTGCGTGCAGTAGTTTCCCTTTTTTTTTCAAACGTGAACTCTTTTATTTATCAAATTTACAGAAATACGAACAAAATGTTCCGACAAAAATGTCCCCGAATATATCTTGTGTGTAATAACAGTGCTCGGATAAAGTTTTTATAGTAAAACGCAGGCGCGTATGAACTAGAAAATAAGAATTAAAAAATTTCTAATCATTACCATAATATGTCGTACAAGAGAAGATTGTTTTGTGAAAAAATATGCTATTTACATCGCATTTCCAACGTCGTTAACCCATCCTATACAGCAGAAGTGGGCATAGGTCTATAAGTTGTGCGTAAATACGATAATAATTTGTCAAAAATATAGCCGTGTATAAAAATCTATCGAAATGAAATATCATGAAAAACGTGTTCATTTATTTACAGTGGGAAAGAAGAAATTATTCATGCTGCCAGCAGGAATTTTTTTTTTCGGGAGTTGCATCACATACGAATCGATCATAATTCTTGTTCTGACTTCGTGCTCGGTTCTTTTTGTTCTGTTTCACAGTTTAAGCTTCTTACTGCCATTTCAATTTTATAACTAATTACTATAGCAATTAATTCTAAGCACAGAGTAAATCTTACCTTCAATTAGTAAAGATTTTTTCTGCTTGACGAACATTCAACGATGACACACGACAAATTTTTTTACTACAAATATTTCAAACTCGATCTTTTTTTCTTGTTATTTAATAAGGACAAGTAAGTACGTCAACGACAATATCCCGTCACATTAAGCACACGCGTATACCCGTACAGAGATACTCTTCACGTATCACTTTATGTGTGCATTGAAATTCAAATTAGATCCTACATCTCTTAGTTTTCTTTCGCCAACAATTACTGAAAACAAATTCTGAGAATCGTTTCTCGTCGGTCAATTACTTTCATCATCTGTCAAAGTAAATAATTATGATATTTTCTCTTTAAGAGAAAGCAAATAATTCGTAAAATTAACTATCAGGCCTTTTTAATTAGGCTGTACGGATTGATTTCAGCAACATGAACACATGGCGTACGAAACCTGTTTAAATTTTTTTTTTTCCTTCAACTTTGCTTTGATTTCAATTTTTTTTTTTTTTTTGATTTTAACGTTACAGTTTCATTTACATCTAATTTATAAGTCTAATGCATTTGGCGCTGAATGATCAATCAGTTGTTGACTAACGTTTCTATACCTAAATAGTGTCACAACGTATGACATTAAATGTAAATTTATTCACTAACTGTATATATAATATAATATTATATATAGATTTTGTTTGATATGCTACTTAAGTTTTACCAAAGCTAAAGTTCGTTTTAGACCTTTTCACACCCACGGATTATTATTGTTATGTGTTATTGTACATAGGTAGGTATACAACGGGTGTACGTACATCTCTTCAGCTCTCTTCATAGTCTGCAATTACATACTAAGGACTTGACCCTGATTCAGCGTCTGGTATTGGAATATTTTCAGATAGCAGTGTAACCTTTCATTCGTAACGCTGCAAGTGTGTTGAATGATATTCTAATAGGTCCGGCAAAGTTACACTTACAATAAGAATAACGTAAAACCATGTTTGCCTTTTAACTTTCGTCGACGTTAGACCTAATCGACGTATTAGATACTCATTGCTCAACCGTTATTAATTTGGATGGATTCACATCTACATCGTACAACTTCGACCGCGTTAATATTAAATTTTCATTGCTAAGTATGCGATTTATTATTATACATTTCGATCGGATCGATTAATAAGATGTTTTTAATTATTACTTTTATTTATCTTTGATGTCGCCTTACCTCGTTAGGAACGACAAAATAGGAAGTAATTTTATTTCAGTATTCAATCAACTGATTAATAATTAAACATATTTTGTTTCCAGATATGCAAAGTGCATTTTAAGGCAGTACTAGCGATTTCGCAGGTCCCTATGAATTTACTTATCGATTGACTTAAGATTTTATTTATTCGTTTAATTATCATTAATTTTTTTTAAAACTTTTTCTTTATAATTCAAAATAAGCATGCCGTTTGGGAATTGACAGTCGAGTGATGAGAAATATATGTGTAGAGCACTTTTTTCTCTCTATACACTCTCTTAATTTTATCCTCAGGCAGGTAAGGTTGTATAACAGGGAATTCTCTACATATTCGAAATAATCTACTACATCATCTCATTAAACACAACGACCGGACGTTTTTCTTTCTTTTTTTTTTTTTTCATCTCTCATAATTAGTTTTCAATCTAATATTTATTTATTCTGATTTTCATCGTAAATATAAATTCGCTATTGACCCTCACATCGGTATCCGTAGAGGATAGAAAAATTCTGGACTAGCTTTATCCACGTTGCTTACTTTCAAAAATTTATAGTGAATGAATGTTTCCGCCGTTATTCAAGGCTTTTAAAATAATTTATACATTTACCTTCGCTCGCGATAATTCTTCGCCTAGCTTTTATCGATTTTCAAATAATTGTGCAGCCACTGATTGATGGTCTCCGCGTTTTCCTTCACCCAGTGAATATTCAATCTTATAGTCTCCAAGCTCTGTTCCAAGGCTCGCTGGCCGCTGCCCACTTCAACCTTTTCGAAATACTCCGAAACCTGACGATTGCAAATGAAAAAATAAGAACGAAAGGAGAACCGGAAGGAATTGGAAAACCTTTTCCATCCAACCGTCTCTTTCAATGCCCACTAATTTACTTTTGTACAATATCACTCACCTCCTGGAGATCGTACTCGGTGCAGAACGTTGAAGTAACAACTGTAATGAATCCGCTGAGAGTGAAGGTGCCGTTGCCGAACATGGTCTGAAATCTGGGCCAGTAAGCTTTGAGATGTCGCCACGCGAGGAATTGGCCCTCCGGATTATGGGCGACGACGGCAATTACGGGTTCGACATCCTGCGGCCTGATTTCCTCCCTGTCAAGGGATGCGAGCAAGAAACGTTGCAGGATCCACGGATCCATAGACTGACCGAGCGACTTCAAAAGGATGACCTTTTCGCTCGGAATCTGCGTTTTCTTGTACATGTTCCAGCAGTAGTTCCAATCCTTTTCCCCGCCGTATTTTATCCCTGACGGATTGAGAACGAAACAGTGAGATTCGCGTTCCAAGTCAAGTACATAATCGCAAAGAAACAGTGGGGAAAAAAATTTACCAGCGGCGTAAACGAGGTCTCGAAGATTCGGCGGTATCCGAGTACCCTTCTCCATCCAGTTCTTGAACAACAGTTTTGCCGGCTTAACCACACCCTCGATGTTCGCGATTAACGCTGCCTCAAGAACGTTGCTCCGAAGCAGCCTGAAAACGTTTGCGAAGAAGAAAAGAGTAACGTTATCCTTCTCTTTTTCTCAAGACGGTATCTGACTTGAGTCTCTGACCTGGTCGAATAGGATCCCGTGTCGTTGAGACCAACGTACGCGGTTACGGGTCCCAACAACGTCTTCATGAACGCGATGTACTTTTTGAAGCCAGCGGTCTCGCTCATCATCTTGGACCAGGACTCCAAGTGCTCGATGGCCGTGGACCAAGGGACGAAGTCGCGCTCGTTCAAGAGGTAGAGCGAGAGCTTCAGAGGGATAGTCGCGTTCAAAATCCCGGCCCTGCAGAGGGTGAAAGCGTCGTCTATGAGGCTGGCCCGATCGGCGGGTGTGAAAACGGTGTGGTTGTTGTGAAGCGTCGTGATTATCGAGGTCCACATATCTTCGGAGTAATTCACCCGGTAAAATCCTGTCTGATTAACGTTAACCTTGATCCATTCCACCGCCGGAGGAACTTCGAAGGACACTGTAATCCGCAAAATAGAATGTTGCTCAAGAGTCTGGATGTCCGCCTGCTGTCTTATCGCAATGCTCGATCACGCTTGATTATAGTTACCGTCTGTCAGGTTCATCCAAACGTTCGTCGTCACTCGGGGCTGCAAGTTCGTGTAATAGCTCAGCGGAACGTACCACTTGTAGTCGAACGGCGATTTCGGCGTCAACAGATCGGTGTCGTTCTCACGAGGTGATAGAAGCAGTCGTTTTTGAGTAGCGAGTATCGTGTTGCCCTCGCGACTGATCGTTATCAGCGGAAAGCCCATTTGCTGGGTCCAGGTGTCCATTATGCTCTGAAGAAGAAAGGGTTTGGTAAAGGTCTCGCTCCCGCGAATCTGCCAGCGTGAAATTGCATACGGGGGGGATTCTAATCCGCAGGGATAACACCGATGTACCTACCTTGACATCGAAAGAGTGATTCGCATGCTTGGTGAAAACGGCCCACAAATCGTTGGTGTCAGCGTTCCCGTATTTGTGGGTGTTGAGGTAGTCGTTGAGCCCCTTCTTCATGACCTCCTCAAGGAGAAACTCCTCCAGCATGTAGAGAATCGCGGCCCCCTTGTTGTAGCTTATGGTGTCGAATATGGCCTCGATCTCCGAGGGGTCTTTTACCGGGACGCTGATCGGGTGGCTGCTGGCCAGGGCGTCGAGGTGAAGGGCGGACTGGGTCTTGTCGAGGATGAATTGGTTCATCATCCCCCATTCGGGAGCGACGTGGTCGACGCCCTTGTGCTCGAGGAAGCTAGCGACGCCCTCGTTTAGCCACAAATCGTTCCACCACTTCATCGTGACCAAGTTGCCGAACCACTGATGAGCCAACTCGTGGGCAACGACGATGGCGACCCATTGGTGAGCCGCGGTCGACGTTTCTTCCGGGTCGTAGAGGATCGAAGTTTCCCTGTAGGTTATCAGGCCCCAGTTTTCCATCGCGCCCGCGGCGAAGTCGGGTATCGCTATCAGGTCTGGAATGCAAAAGAGAGAGAAAAAATAAACAAATAACGGAGCGGATAAGTCGAGTCGGTGAAATCGTTGCTTAGTTCCATCGAGGTCTTACCCTGCTTAGGAAGCGGGTAATGGATCCCGAAGTAAGCCTCGAAATAGTCCATTATTTTCGCCGCTGTTTTAACGGCGAACTGGGCTTGCGGCAGCATCGCTTCCGGTGCGTAAACGCTGACGGAAACGTTTCTCGAGGTCATCTCGGTGACCCGTTTGTAATCGCAGACCACGAAAGCGACGAGGTACGTCGACATTTCGACCGACTCTTGGAAGTCGTCCCGGAGCTGTGAGAACGAGTTGTTCTAAATTACCCGGGTGCAGTGCTCGGTCGTGTCGCATGGTGCTCTTGATGATATTTATAATGAACGATAACATTCGGAATAAATTGTAATATGGGAGTTAGAGAAGGCGTTGTAGCGATAGCGATGAAACGAACAGCCACGCAAAGCTTATTAAGACGGCATTGTACTTCGACGGAATAAGCGAAACGGAGACGATTGAAGCAGACGTATTTTTCATTCAGACTTCGAGGATCGTTTAAAATTTCACACCGCAAATTATTGTGAGCTTGGAAGCGCGAGTGTTGAAAGTCGCTTGTTAAACCACTTGATTGGACTTACCAGCCCGGTTCCCATGTAAAATCCGGCGTCCTCGGTATTGACGACGGGCATGTTGCACAGAGCTATGTGAAACCTGTCCCGAAATATGGACATTTTGAACTTTGCCTTGAATTGAGGCTCGTCAAAACAGGGGAATGCGGATCTTGCGTAAGTCGGCTCGAAGTGCGTCGTTGCTAAATGCCTGCGAAGCAAGAAAACGTCAGATGGAATGGTAAAGTTTAGGAATTCGCCAATTCATTTCGCGCATGCTACTATTTGGCTTCACCTCTTATCCCCATCCGCCGTAACGTAGCTGCTGAGATAGAAACCTTCGAGCTCATTCCCGAGCTTGGAAGTGAACCTGAGGTGCACTGTATAATTTCCTCTCTTGCGAAATTTACTCTCCTCTAATTCTAAGTAAAGCTGTTGGTGTTTCGGGTATTCTAATAGTTGAGAAATCTTGAGGCGGTGACCCTTGCGGTCCTGGATCATCTGCAAGATATTACGAAGATTAACGAGGTCCGGTCTCGTTTGAAAAACCTTCATTTTCAGGGCTCTCCCTTACCTTTTCATTTATTGTCAAATTTTTACTATGGAAGACGATGAAATTGGTCTCTTTGTCGACGTAGAATTCGATGGTGACTTGGCCTGGAATCAGGAATAACGAACGTTGGTGAAAATTATCAGTGGATAGTCGACTAGTTTGAGTCATGCAAAGTTTCCGGACTCTTCGCAGAAAGACGAGAGCTTTCCGAGCGCCGTTTTATTTGCAAATAGAGGTACGATTGAGAAATGTATTCACCCTTAACTTCCAGTGTCGTTAGATTTGGGTGAATCGTGATGTTGTACCTCGTTGGATGGGCGAAAGTCGGCAGCCTGACGTTGTTCCACGGGAACACCTGAAAGATAATGGGATTTTAGAGTGTTATCGATCCCTGTATCAGAACGTAAAGAGAAGGGTTATAACCTCTCCATTGGTAGCGAAGGGACCGCCGTCGTCGCCCTCATCCTCAGCCTCAAGATTCGCTGGTTTTTCTCCGGCACAAGGACAGTCTATGGCGGTGAAAAGGTAGAGATAAAACAAGATGCAAGAAATCTGGCTAGGCATTGTGTAAATGAATAAAACGTGCAAAACGACATTTTCAAAACAAGTGCGAATTCGATACCTCGAACTAAAATAATTCAGTGCGACAATTTTCACCTGCAGATGTTTTACGTAAAAATATCTGTACAGCAGAAATCTGCAACGAATCATAATTCTCACCGTTTTGCGGACCGGCGAAAGCGATTATGAGAGATACGGCGAAGAGGATTGCAAAGACGACAGTCGCGATGCACAATGCTCTCTTTTGCGAACACACGGCAACTCCATTTTGCTCATATATGCTCCGTTTGTGCAGCCCGGTGTTGCTGTCCCCTGTATAAAGAGTAGAGGAATGAAAAAAATTAGCGACGTGCCAGTGCGTGGACTATTCAACTCAGGCCTGTACCTTCGGTCAATCAATTTGAAAGCTTTTCCTTGTCATTATTTTCACCGTTTCATTATATTACGCGCTATATCGATCCCAGTATTCGTGCGCCGAAGGACGAGATATTTGCAAAACGCTTTGGCACTGTTTCGTACAAGAATTGGTATAGTGGACAAATTTTTGTGCTGAAAATATGCATGTATCGGTGTTTTCAATTTATTTACAATAATTTTTGAACTTAATGACGGCATAGAAGCAACGCGAAGGAGCGCGATAATGTCTTCTTCAGCTTTGACAAGGTATAATATTGACGCTGA